>NW_006408955.1:1287769-1445374 GCF_000296735.1 Chrysochloris asiatica
CTACCAGAGCTCCTTTTATATGTATATATATGTATATATGTGTGTGTGTATAAATATAAACATCTTAGCTTGTTTTTTTTTAACTGAGCAGGTGATTCTTCAGGGAAGAAATGATCTCTATTGCAATGCACCTTGGAAGATATCCAAAGCACAAGGAGAGATTCATTTTTCAAATTGTGAAATCATTGTCTAAAACATGGTGACTTTGTCATAGCCACCTCTTAATAATTACTATGTTGTTGTTAAGTGCTGTTGAGTTGGTTCTGACTCATAACAACCCTGTACAGAGTTTCCAAGGAGGGAATGGTGGGTTTGGACCACTAACCTTGAGGTTAGCCGTCTAGTGTTTCTCCTACACCAGATAGATACAGGTCTGAAATATTTTCATTTTCATATGAGTACAAATCTTCAAATGTGTGCAGAGATCCAAAATCATGACTGAAATTTAGAGCATCAAACCCAGATTAGCATGATCATTTTATTCACTCTTCCTAAAACTTTACATAAAAATTTATTAGGTTAAAAACACTGCAATATTCTCTTGTAGACCCATTATAGAAAAGACAAAAATCACCAAAATCACTATCTACTCAGTCTGTATGTAAGGGATTTTAAAAGTCTATATGCAACATATTATTTTCCATTTCAAAGTAATTCACATTTCCTAGGAAGGGATTATTACAGAAATCATTTGTCACTTACTGCCTTCAGAAGTTTCACCATTTTCAATTAGAAAATTTAAGTTGCACCCATGATTAAATGGAGAAGGTGTTTATGAGCCATCATTATAGCAATTTGGATTCTCTAAATGAGACGGACTATTTAACTATTAGACATTCTAGCCGTGTAGTGAAATGGAGTTGTCAGTGCTGTGAATTCACTGCCATGTTTCCAGTCCTTATACTTACTGGTTTTCACTTCAGTCCCCACAAGTATTTCACTAATCATGCAGTAGGATCCATTTTGAAAAATCAAGAGAAGATCTGTTTATTAGGTACTATGCTAAAATTTCAAGCACATTATTGTTTAATTCACATAGCACCTTTGTCATATTGAGTTTATAAGTCTCATTTGCAAATAATTGAGAGCCACAGAAGCTAGGTGCCTTCCTAAGTCACAGAGCGAGACACAGAAAAGTTTCCATTCAAACCCCTGCAGATCTTGCTCCACCACTTTTGCTCTTTGCTTTATACTACATTGTCTCAATACTTGCATCATGCTCTATGTTTCTGGTGTGGCACTGCAGGATAAGCATTAGACTGCTTTAGGATAAGCATTAGAACCACAAGGATAGCAGTTCAAACCCATCAGCTGTTAAGCCCTACAGAGGGTTGCTATGAGTCGGAACTGACTCGACAGCACTTAACAATAAATAACATGTGTTTCTAAATTGCATACTACTCTTCTTAAGTGTAAAGTGATTCACTTGTTTTTTCATAAATTGTATTTGCTTCTGGAAATACTGCAATTGGTGAATTCACACTCACCTAGACTTTTACGTGGAAGTAGATCCTGAGTGTGGGCTTTTAAAAAGATGACAGATGATTCACATGGTAGAAACAGGCAAGTGAGCAATCAAGGGCAGGTGTAAAGGACTAGCAGATCCACACATGGTATGCAGTGACCTCATATCAGTTCAAAGTCCTGGGGTGGTGCACTAGGATAAGCACTGGACTGCTAACCACAAGGTTGGTGGTTCAAACCCACCAGTCGCTTCTTGGAAACGCTACATAGGATCTCTATGAGTCAAAATGAACTTGATGGCACTTCAGGGTGGCCAAAGGGGCACTGCCTTGATGGTGACACAAAGCCCAGCTAGTTGGCACCTGACTGGTGCTTCTAGTGGGAGGCACCCATGAAGACTGCACACACCATTCTCAGATGCCTGGGGACCAGTCACATTAGGGGCTTGCCCTCGGTCGCTGTCAGTCATATTTAAATTAAGACAAATCTCAGCGATACGTGACATCTGATGAGCAATATTAGTGTTGTTGTTGTTAGGTGCCATCAAGTCGGTACTGACTCGTAGCGACCTTATGCACAGCAGAACGGAACACTGCCTGATCCTGGGCCAACCTAACTATTGTTGCCACGCTTGACTCCATTGATGCTGCTATTTGGCCAATCCATCTCGTTGGGGGTCTTCCTCTTTTTCTCTGACCCTCCACCTTACTAAACATGTTATCTTTCTCCAGTGACTGGTCCCTCCTGACAATATGTCCAAAGTATGACAGATGAAGTTTGGCCACCCTGGCCTCCAAAGAGTACTCTGACTTCACTTCTTCCAAAACAGATCTATTGGTTGTTTTGGCAGCCCATGGCACTTTCAATATTCTCCTCCAACACCATAACTCAAAATGTTCAGTAAATCTGCTTTGGGCTTGCATTCCTTTGAGAAAACTTCTGAGCCCATAGCTTAAGTATGTTCAATGCATTTTATGCCACTGAGGATGGTATAAAAAAAGTGTAATTTATGAATCAGGTTGGGCACATGGTTAATGTCCTACCTATGCTTGTTACTACGATACTCCACAATCCTAATGACACTGTTACATGGGTCCTTCACACTATCATGAGCTATAGAAATATCAGAATAAACTGCTATTATTAAATAAACTATTCTAAAGGTACTCTGGTGTGGCACTGTGGGTTAATGTGCTGGACTGGAAGGTTGGTTTGAACTGCAAGGTCGGCAGTTCAAGCTAACCTGTTACTTCTTGGAAACCCCATATGTGGTCGCTATGAGTCAGAACCAACTCAACGGCACTTAACAACAACAGCAACAAAGGTACTCTGGACTTCTGGTATGGTGCTGTCAGATAAGCACTAGATTGCTTACCACAAGGTCAGAAGTTCAAACACACCAGCTGCCCCCTGAAAACCCTATGCAGAGTGGCTGTGAGTCAGAACCCATTAAATGGCACCTAACAACAACAGCAATGGTACTTTATGCCAACGTTTTTCAATATTTAAGAATCACATAACAGATAAAAGATACTTCAAAGGTATTTCATCTGGCCAGTCCCTTAATTTGACAATTGGATAAACCCATTCAGGGAGGTTAAGTGATTTGTTCAAAGTCCACAGCCATGTGAGCCTTATTACACAGTTGTTTCCACTGTGTATGCCACTTAAAAAATCCTATGTTTTTTCCACAGTCAAAAATTTTTGACTGTTAAAATACCATGCATGTTTTCTTGGTTTAAATACTTTTGTTAAATGCCCACTCAACTTATTAGTTCTGTGAAATCAAATCTGTTTTATTTCTGTGACTCTTGCTGTCCTTATCTATAAAATGGGAATCATAATGTTGAATCTGACATTGAAAGGTACTGCACCAAATAAATGAGTTGCACTGCTTCAGATAAACGGCCGTATTCCAAACTGATGTGAATCATTCTGTTGGTCACAATAGCTTGGTATTTAAAAGGAAAACAAAACATGCTTGAACTCAACGAATTTCTCATCATTCATAAATTGTAGGAAGACCAAAAAAGAGAATTCCAAATTGTACATGAGGACACAAAGAGATTATAGTTCTCGTTATAATAAAGAGTGCATTTAAGATGATCATCAAAAACCCACAGTTGATAGCAACTCAGAGCAATCCTATAGGATGGGTGGGACTGCCCCAAAGGGTTTCTGAGGCTGTAAATTTTTAAGGAAGCGGACCACCTCATCTTTCTCCCACAGAGCTGCTGCTAAATTCTAACCAACAACCTTTTGGTCAGCCAATGTTTAACTCATGGTGCCACCAGAGCACCCAAAGATGATCATAGGTAATAAAAAAGACAAAGCATATTAATGGGAAGAAAAAGGAGACTAAATAATAGTTGCTTAGAACCTGGTGGGAAAGGTCTCTTGGAGTCAGAGGGAGAAATGGCTTTTTCTCTCTCTACAGCACATTCTTCAGACCCTGGCTAGTGTGCTTGCCTTCTGATTCTGTCTCTTCCACTGGGTTATAAACTTCCTGAGGGCAAAATTCATAGCTCTTTATAGTCATATAAAATTGAAATTATGTAAATTTATAAATTACATAAATGTATCTAATATATGTTTAACATGATATATAGATTTTTATACCATAAATTTGTATAAGGAATAATTTATAATTATACCTATTTGTAAGTTAAATAAGAGGTCCTTGAGTGATGCAGTTTGTACTCAATTACTAATCTAAAGGTTGGCTGTTCAAACCCACCCAGTAGCTCCACAAAAGAATGTCCTGATAATCTGTTTCATGACTGATTACAGCCAAGAAACTCTAAGGAACAGCTCTATTCTGTAACACATGGGGTAACAGATTCATTATATAAAAATTTTACAGCTTTTGTTACCACTCACATTTGGCATACATGATTATTGTTACTGTTAAGTGCCATTGAGTTGGTTCTGACCCATAGCAACCTGTATAGGGTTTCCAAGGAGTAGCTGGTAAGATTTAACTGCTGGCCTTGCAGCTCAAGCCAACTTTACAGTCCAGCACATTAACCAACAGCGATAGGAGTGTGTTTATAATAGGGCCAGTGGTGGTTCTCTAGTAGATTTCTCCCCTTCCCTGTGAGACCTGTGGTGATTTCCTTAGCCATGCAGCCCTGTCTGTCAGCAGAGGGTTGCCTGTTGATGTGACACTGAACAAGTATCAGAAGAGCTTCAAGATTAAGATGCACTAGGAAAAAGGTATGGTGGGTTCCTGCCAAAGCAATCAGCCAGTGAAAACCCTATACCTCCCAACAACCAGATCCTGTTATGCATGGAGTCTCCATAAGTAAGGAGCCATCTTGACAAACAGCTAATAGTGACAGCACACAGTAATATATGTTTGTTAATTTGTTGTTGCTTAACCGAACTTCTGGGTTGTCACTGTTGTTGTTAGTGCTGTTGAATCCGTTCTGACTCATAGTAAGCCTGTGTAGCTTTCTGAGAAGCAACTGGTAAGATTGAACTGGTAAGATTCTTCCCCAAAAGAAAAGAGATACTGGAGCTCTAGAAAAATGGAGGTATTATTGTCTCACATGATTGAAAGGGCCAACAACATGTGTGATGAGTCCTTTTCTTCTATAAGTATGTTGTTGTTGTTAAGTGCCGTTGAGTCAGTTCTGACTCATAGGGACCCTGTGTAGGGATTCCAAGGAGTGGCTGGTGAGTTTGAATCTCGACCTTGAGCTTCAAACTGACTTGCAGTCCAGCACATTAACCCGCAGTGCCTCATCAGGACTCCAGAAGTATGGTGGTGGTGGTTATGTGCCTTGGAGTCGGTTCCGACTCATAGCGACCCTGTACAGGGTTTCTGAGGATGTAAATCTTTACGGGAGCAGAAAGCCTCATCTTTCTCCCATGGAACTGCTGATAGTTTCAAACTGCTGACCTTGCGGTTCGCAGCCTGATTTGTAACCACTACGCTACCACTATACTGCTATACAATTCTCTGTAGTTGACATAGTATGGCATATGAGAATCATTCAGTAAAAGATTGTTGATATTAAGAAAGAAGTCACTGTCTTTCAGTTATTGCTCAGAATTATATTCTAAAGCATTTAAGTCACTTCGAATGAAAATACTTCTAAAATGGATTATATGATGAATTTTAAAATGAACTTATTTGAAAAGTTTACTTGTTGTTGTAAAGTGTTTTTGAGTCAGTCCCTGTATGATGAGTAGCTGGTGGGTTTGAACAGCCAACCTTTTGGTTAGCACTCAGTGCTTACTCAACAGCACAACACTAGGACTCCAAAAGTTTACCTAATGTAGATTCTTGTTTTCTTTTAAACTTTTTATTGTGATTAAATGAAGGTTTACAGGGAAAATCATCATTAGCTTTACATTCAACAAATCATACATTTTGTTTCATCTCAATGATTTCATCCCTTCAATGTAACAACAGTTATCCCACTTGCTCCCTGTGGTCCTTATTTCCCTTCTACACTTATAAAGTTTGTCCTGAGGTGAATGCTTTTTTTAGGTCTTGCATGACTGACTATTCCATGGTTGTTGTGAGGTGCTGTTGAGTCAGTTCTAACCCATAGCGACCCTGTATAGGGTTTCCGAGGAGGGCTGGTGAGCTTAAAATGTTGACCTTGTGGTTCAAGCTGACTTTGCAGTCCAACACTTTAACCCACAGTGCCAAGAGCATGCATTATTAGTATTGTTACCTCCCCTCCCACCATATATTGCGATCTACTGGTTGGCTGAAAATTGGAGCATAAGGGTGAATTCCATTCCAGACCAAAAGGGTGGCCGAGGTCCATAGTCTCAGGTTTCTGTAGTCTCTTTCTGACCAGTAATCCCTGTCTTTTTTAAAAATAATCTTGAGTTTTGTTCCACATTTTCTACTACTCTATCTGGGACCTTCCAATACAGATCATCAGTTTTACATTCAACAAATCATATACTTTCATCTCAATAATTAAAATTCCCAACAGTTGTCCCATTTCCTCCCTGTGGTTCTTACTTCCATTCCACCCTCTTTCCTAACCATCTGAACTTTGGCCTTAGGTAAATGCTGTCCTTTGATCTTGAATGGCTGACCATTCTATGTTATGCATGCCTTACTAATGTTGTTGCCCACTACCTTATTTTCTTGGTAACTCAAAAGTTTTTACTAAACATAAACTAATCTGCTAGGAAAGGATGATATTCTCAGGGGCTACTAACTACGTGCCCAGAGTTGTAGGAAGTGGCCCGAGGTCTTCATGCTTCTTACCTTCTAAGGAGTGGTTATTTTTAAAGACAGTTTGCCAGGATCCTACACATCTGCTAGGCTGTCACGTTTTGTGGTCAGCTCTAGGCCTGACACTGTCACCGACAGCCTTCTTTATAATTTTCTGCTTCTAAATGTAGTGTTCTAGGAAACCAGATTACCACCCTCCTAGACTGTCTAAAATTGGAAGTTGTCAAAAATGAAATGGAACTCATAAATATCGATATCTTAGGCATTAGTGAACTGAAATGGACTGGTATTGGCCATTTTGAATCTGATGACCACACGGTTTACTATGCCGGAAATGGCAAATTGAAGAGGAATGGTGTTGCATTCGTTGTCAAAAAGAACATATCCAGATCAGTCATGAGGTACAACGCTGTCTGTGATAGGATAATATCCATGCACCTACAGGGAAGCCCAGTTAATATCACTATTATTCAAATTTATGCACCAACCACTAAAGCCAGTGAGGATGAATGCTACCAAATTCTTCAGTCTGAAATTCATCAAACATGCAATAAAAATGTATTGATCATTACTGGTGATTGGAATGCAAAGGTTGGGAGCAAAGAAGATGGATCAGTAGTTGGAAAATATGGCCTTGGTGATAAAAATGATGCTGGAGACATGATAGAATTCTGCAAAACCAATGATTTCTTCATTTCAAATACCTAGTTTAGACAGCATAAGAGACGAATATACACATGGACCTCACCAGATGGAATGCAAAGAAATCACATTGACTACATGTGTGGAAAGAGACGATGGAAAAGCTCCATATCATCAGTCAAACAAGGCTAGGGGCAGACTGTGGAACAGACCATCAATTACTCATATACACATTCAAACTGAAGCTGAAGAAAATGAAAACAAGTCCACAAGAGCCAAAATATGGCCTTGAGTATATCCCACCTGAATTTAGAGACCATCTGAAGAACAGATTTGATAAATTAAACACTAAAAACCGAAAACCAGAAGAGTTGTGGATGACATCAAAAACATCATACATGAAGAAAGCAAAAAGTCACTGAGAAGACAAGAAAGAAGGAAAAGATCAAAATAGATGTCAGAAGAGACACTGAAACTTGCTCTCTAGCATAGAGATACTAAAGCAAATGGAAGAATCAAGGAGGTCCAAGAGCCGAACAGTAAATTTCAAAGATCAGCTCGAGCAGATAAAGCCAAATAATACAACAAAATGCACAAAGATCTGGAATCAGAAAACCAAAAAGGAAGAACACACTCAGCATGTCTCAAGCTGGGCTTTTTCAAGCCTCAACTTTTGTTATTGAAAGATTCTCTGAGCAATTTTTTGAATGATGCAGAAAGCAACAAGAGAAGATGGAAAGAACACAGAGTCATTATACCAAAGGAACTGGTTCATGGTCAACTGTTTCAAGAGGTAGCATATGATCAAGAGCCAATGATACTGAAGTGGGAAGTCCAAGGTACATGGAAGGAATTGGCAAAGAGCAAGGTACCAGGTATTGATGAAATCAAAATTGAAATCTTTTAAGAAAGGGAGGGAGCACAGGAGGCACTCACTTATCTCTGCCAAGAAATTTGGAAGACAATTATCTGGTTAACTGATTGGAAGAGAATTGTATTTGTGCCCATGCCAAAGAGAGGTGAGCCAATGGAATGCAAAAATCATCAGACAATCGCTTTGATATCCCATGCGAGTAAATTTTTGCTAAAGGTAATACAGAAACAGCTACAATCATACATTAACAGAGAACTTCCAGAGGTTCAAGCCGGATTCAGAAGAGGCCGTGGAACAAGAAATATCATTGCTGATGTCCGATGGATCTTGGCTGAAAGCAGAGAATATCAGAACGATGTTTACCTGTGCTTTAATGACTATACAAAGGCTTTCAATTGTGTGGATCATGACAAGCTATGGACAACATTGCAAAGTATGAGTATTCCAGAACACTTAATTGTGCTCATGAGAAATCTGTACTTGGACCAAGAAGTAGTTGTTCGAACAAAACATGGGAACACTGAATGGTTTAAAATTAAGAAAGGTGTGTGACAAGGTTGCATTCTTTCACCATACTTATTTAATCTGTATGCTGAGCAAATAAACCGAGAAGCTGGCTTATATGATGAAAAACGAGGCATCAGGATTGGAGGAAGACTCATTAACAACCTGCGATATGCAGATGATGCCACCTTGCTTGCTGAAAGTGAAGAGGACTTAAAACATTTACTGATGAAGATCAAAGAGCACAGACTTCAGTATGGATTACATCTCAATGTAAAGAAAACAAAAATCCTCAACACTAGACCAATAAACAACATTCTTATCAATGGAGAAAAGATTGAAGTTGTCAAGGACTTCATTCTTCTTGGATCAACTATCAACACTCATGGAAGCAGCAGTCAAGAAATCAGAGGACGTATTGCATTACGCAAATCTGCTGCACAAGACCTTTTTAAAGTATTGAAGAGCAAAGATGTCAGCTTGAGGACTAAGGTGCGCCTGACTCAAACCATGGTATTTTCAATAACCTCATATGCATGCGAAAGCTGGACAGTGAATAAGGAAGACCCATAGAAGAACTGATGCCTTTGAATTATGGTGTTGGAGGAGAATATTGCAAGTGCCATGGGCTACCAAAAGAACCAATAGATCTATTTTGGAAGAAGTGCAGCCAGAGTGCTCCTTGGAGGCCAAGACGGCCAAACTTCGTCTCTCATACTTCAGACATATTGTCAGGAGGGACCAGTCATTGGAGAAGAATATCATGTTTGGTAATGTGGAGGGTCAGAAAAAAGAGGAAGGCCCCTAACGAGATGGACTGGCCAAGTGGCAGCATCGATGGACTCAAGCATGGCAACAGGAGTGATGTTGGCCCAGGATCAGGCAGTGTTTTGTTCTGCTGTGCATAAGGTCGCTATGGGCCAGTACCGACTTGATGGCACCTAACAACAACAACAGTAAGACTGTCTAAAGTACACAGATATCTGATGATCTGGATTATGTTTCTTCTGACTAGTAGTTTTTGTTGTTGTTTTTTGTTAATTTGTTTTATGTTGTTGCTTAAGCTTACTTGTGGAGTCCTGGTATGGCACTGTAGGATAAGCACTATACCTTAAGGTCGAGTTGAACCATTATGAGTTGGAACTGACTTAATGACACTTCACAACAACAACTAACTTCTGCATGATGAGCTTTATTTCTCCCCTTAAAAAAAAAAGATACTTGGGCTGTGGAGAAGTGGCAGTGTCCTTGTCTCACATACTTGATGAGCCCTTTTCTTCTATATGTGACAATATTAAAGTGCATGCAAATTTCAAAACAAGCCAAATTAGGCAACCTTTACAATAAGTGGAAATATTTAAAATAAGATTCACATTGTTTTTGACAGTTTAAGAGGTAGAACTAACTTCTTTATCCATTCTGAAATTGCACAAATTAGTGATTATATTTTCTTTTCATATTCTTTGAAATGAAAAATATGCTTTGTGACAAAAAAAGACTTGATTTTTTTGTAATGGTCCAATTTCTGCACAGTGAAGTAATGTTCCAACTTTTACACAGTAAAGCAGAAAATGCATTCCTAAAACCTAGGACCCGGTCGTGTCCTTATCTCCTCATAATGTGGCTTTGGGTAAGTCACTCTGTAAATCTGTAAGACTGGCATTCTAGGCAAAATGATTTTAAAGTTCACTCTCAGAAAAAGCTGCCTGATTGTATGTAATTTCTTAAGTGAGGCTTCATTACAATATATAGGGGAGGGAAAGAGATATTATTAAAAAAAAAAAAAAAAAAAAGACTGCAAGTTTATTTAGTCAATAAAGTTCATTAGCTATTTACTTAATTCACTGGATATTGAATTGAATGAGCATCTACTGTATGCCCAATATGAGACTGAGGTCCAGTTCTGACCCCCAGAGCTCGCCATGACTTTCAGGCACAAACAAGGCAGCAAATTTACGTACTTGAGGCAGACACAGAGCACTTCGACACTACCAGTGGTCCCACGGGAGAAAGACGAGGCTTTCTGCTCCTGTAAAGACTTATAGCCTCAGAAACCCTGTACAGGGTCGCTATGGGTCGGAACCAACTCGCCAGCACTTAACAATAATAACAGAGACTGTAACAACCATTCTAGTCTCTTCTACAGCAGCTAAACCCTAGAAAGGCTATATTTTAGATACACCAAATCAACACCTCTCGTCAGCAAAGATCCAGTGCACTTCTCCATGGCTCTCTGTGTTTGCTCCTGCAATTTTCTGCCTTCTTTTCCCTGCCTGTCACTCTGCCTGGATCTCTGCTTCTTCAAGTCCCAAGCTTCCTTCCCCATACTTGTCTGCACGCCCTTCATATGCTGTGATGCTGTTGGTGGTTGCTGTCCAGATGACTCCAACTCATGGTGACACATGTGCTATAGATAACATCATTATAACGCTAAGTTGCTGGTGGTTCACTGGTAAAATTGTCTCCGTTCCCAACCAATGCGCCTCATAAGGAACACTATCCCTGTTTGTCAGGGAGGCTTGAGTTTACCTAAGATGGTGAACAGATTTCAGGACACTAGGAAGACAGACCGGTAATTTGTTTCTAAAGCTTAGACAATGAAACCCAGTGGCTGAAGGAGCTGTGTTCAGATCTGCAAACCAACATGGGGATGGAGCAGGATGGAGCAGCGATTACTTACGTTGTGCGTGGGGGCTTCATGAATGGGGACAGCTAACAACATTATAGTACTTAACACACTTGCTTTGTGTTTATAGGACTTGGTCCTCCATTATAAGTTATTTCAGGTCAGGGTCCTTGCTCATTCCAGTTTTATGCCTAGAACTAGTAGAGTTCCAAGCCTGAAGCAGGTCCTCGGAAGTGCTGACAGACTAGAAGTAAACTGATGATAGTATTTGTGCCACATGAGTGTAGCATACCTTCAGGACTACAGTTCTAGCAAGGTGGAAGTTTTAAGACTAAGGCATGAAATAAAAGCTATCCTCATTTATTTGGAGCCATCAGTGACTTTTATTTTGTTGTTTACTTAATTCACTTACCCATTCGTTCATTCATTTAACAAGAGAAACAAGTCCCAAGCAAGTCAACGGTGCGATCAGACAGTATCTGGTCATACTTTTGAAATGTTTTTTGCTTAAGATAGTACATGTTTCTACAATCTTGTGTTGCAGGCAACTTAGAAAACATGATTTTAGTAAATAGCAAGGTCACAGACCATGAAGAAAGCCTGAGAAGAATGGGTAAGAAAAGCATGAATCAGAGTAACTGACTATTTTAAACAGCAACACAAAAGCTCTCTTTTCTATACTACAGGTATGAACTCAGAGCATTGTGACGTAACTCCTGCGAGGTCTTCTTTCCATCTGATAAGTGAACTATTTTCCTTTAGCAATCTGCATGTGGATAAGAAAGTTGACAAGATCTGGAATCTATTCTTGTTGGCCCCATAAGCCCTTGGACACTCTGAGAAATGTAATTAATAGCATTTGCTGTGTAAGTACCATAGCTGTTAGGTGCCGCGCCAAGTCAGTTCTGACTTATTGAAGTGATCCTGTCTAGGGTTTCCAAGAAGCAACTGGTGAGTTTGAACTGCTGACCTTGTGTTTCAAACAGACCTTGAAGTTCAGGGCTTATCCTACAGTGCCATACTCAGACTCTGTTTGAGTACTAGACAGAGTGATTTTATAATATACCTTTTCAAAGTTTCAAATTACTAGAAAGAAAAATATTTCATTTAAGTTCTAGTATTTAACAAATATTAGCTTTTTGCCTTCATGTCCCAAGTGCAGCAGATATTTGTACGCAGCATTTTCATGAGATGATTAGGAAGCTTAATGTAGCTAATGAATTGTTGTTAAAAAATAACCAAACAGAACTCCACACAGGTCAAAACCCAGCATCAGTTTCTTTCTTTTTATTGTCAATATAATTATCATGAGTTATTGTGATAAAATTAGTATTTACATTACGGTATGGATTTATTTGTGTCCCCCTAAAATATTTGCTATAAATCCTAACCCTATACCTATAGTCATAGTTTCATTTGGGAATGGCCATTCTTTCTTGAGCCCTGGTGTGATGCTGTAGGATAAACAATGGACTGCTAACAACAAACCCAACAGTTCAATTCCACCAGTTGCTCCTGGAAAGCCTATACAAGTTGGAACCAACTCAACAGAACATGACAATTCTTAAGATGTGTCTTAAAGCTGTATCTTTTTAGATGTAAAACAGCAGATTATGCAAGAAACAAAGAAGCAGAGATGAGGAAGATATAAGCCAAATGATTTCCAAGGAACCTAGGTATAGAAACGGAAAAGAAACAAGAACCATTCCCTGGCTCAGAAAGAGAGAGAAAGCCTTCCTCTAGGGATGGAGCCCTGGATTCAAACTTCCAACAACCTAAAATGAAAGAAAACAAATTTCTGTGTGTTAAATGTGATATTTCGATTATAGCTTTGCTGTTGTTAGGTGCTGTCAAGTCGGTTCCGACTCAAATTGATCTGATGTACAACAGAATGTAACACCACCTAATCCTGCTGAAACACACCAACAACTGCTGCTAGATAAGTAAAACACAGTAGGCCCTGCTTGATTATCTGCACTGGAAACACCCTAACCCAGTCAGCTATGCTAGGGCAATTTCAGTAGGTTTTTAATTTACTACAAATTAACAATGATACATTTTTAAGAGGAGAATTATTCAGAAAAACATTTTCACAATTTCCATCAATCACCTTTAATTTCATGGGATTAAATTATATTGACATGTCCAGGATAGAATTCTACAAATACTAGAATAAGTCAAAAAGTATTGCTATAAAAATCATGTTACTTTTGTTTAGGTGCCATCGAATCCATTCAAACTCATAGCGACGCTATGTACTACAGAACGAAACACTGCCCTATCCTGTGCTGTTGTTGAGCCTTTGTTGCTGCCACTGTGTCGATCTCCCCTCATTAGGAGCCTTCCTCTTTTTCATTAACTCTGCTTTACCAAGCATGATGTCCTTCTTCAGGAATTGGTCCCACCTAATGATTGCTTTGGTAACACAGTGGTTACGAATTGGGCTGTGAGCCGCAAGGTCAGCAGTTCAAAACTACCAGCTGTTCTGTGGGAGAAAGATGAAGCTTTCTGCTCCCATAAAGATTTACAGCCTCGGAAACCCTGTACATGGTCGCTATGAGTCGGAACCTACTCCATGGCACATAACAACAACAACTTTGATATGTCCAAATTACATGATGATGATAAAGTCTTACCATTCCCAATTCTAAGGAGCATTCTAACTGTACTTCTTCCAACAGAGATTTGTTTTTCTTCAGGCAGTCTAAGCTATATTTAATATTCTTCTCCAACAAATTCAAAGGCATCAATTTTTCACAGAAACTTTATTAAACAAAAATATGTGAAGCCATTATTTTCAACAGATCCTTCATTTAGGTCTAAAGAAGTCTGAAGCTGATATTTCCACCTTTCTGACCCTTCACACTGGAGTCCTGATGTGGCACTGTGGTATAAAGCACTGGACCACAAGGTCAATTTGAATCGAAAGGTTGGCAGTTCAAACTCACCAGTCGCTATAGGTATAGGAAACCCTATACAAGGTCACTGTGAGTCAGAACTGATTTGACAGCACTTAACAAAAACAGCAACCCTTCCCAAAAGAACTCTGCGCTCTTCGATCTACATCATATCAAAATGGCAGTTTGGACATCCTTGAGGTACTCAAATCAGGTTCCTTTTAAATGTTCTTTGAGTTTGAGATACAAAAAGAAGCTGAAGGGACCAGATGACTTTTCTGCCTTTCATTTAACTGACTCAACAGATTCCCTTGGAAACCACTCTCTGGAGGCTATCAGTAAATCCAAGACTTGTCTCTGGTTATGATTTGTTCTATAAAATCACCTTCATTAGCTTTGATCCTTCTTAAAGGCCTGATGGAAAGACCAGCTCTTCGAGCTAGCTGATCTCCATGCAACACTTTGGCCATCCACTCATCCAAAAGCTTGGTGAAACCAAGACACTCACTTAAAATGTAAAACACCAAAGCAGGAGATATCTCAATTTCAGTAGCTATCACATCAGTGGTAATTCTACAAGTCTTCTTCCACCAGTTTCTTGACTTCAATCCCATTTTTTTTTTTTCATCCAAGATTGACCATCCTCCATCTCTTGGCTCATCTTTGAGGTTTTTCTGACCGTCTTTAATATACTTGATCTATCTAAAAACTGTTGCTTTATGTGGAGTTGCATTCCTGTAAGCTTGTTGCAAAGTTTAATTTTGTTAAAATTTTTCTCTTAGCCCTGACACCAAAGTCAGTTTTTCCTCATCATACAAAAAGTACCCTTTTATTTGAAGGTACCCTAGTGAGACTAGGAGCCCTAGTGTGACACTGTAGGTTAATGCGCCAGACCGCAAAGCCATTTGAACTGCAAGGTCGATGGTTCAAACTCACCAGCTGCTCCTTGGAAACCCTATTTATGTATATAGGGTCACTATGAGTCGGAACCAATTCAATGGCACTCAACAACAACAACATCAGTGAGACTAAGACAAATGTATTATTGAGAGAACTTGTCTGCAGCAGCCATCTTCTGATGGCAGAGAGATGTATTAATATATTTTATTTGTATGAACTGGAGCCTTAATAGCTGTCTGATTTACAAGAATGTTTGACTTGACTCAAAGAGAAGCTGCTTTCACCCATGTCTTTACACAAAGGCAGCACAAATACTCAACAAGAACATGAGATTTTCTGCATGGTGATGCAGGATAAGCACTCAACAGTAAAGTCGCTTTGGACCACAGATTGGTGGTTCAAACTCAGCTGACACTCTGGAAACCCTACGCAGGGTCGCTATGAATCAGAACCAACTGGATGGCACTTAAGGGCAACAACAATAACAACAAATTTGGAATATCACATAATAATTGAACTTTTTAAATGAGCATGGTCTTTGGAAGCAAATGGTCTTAAAGAGTTCTCATTATCTGCTACATATCCAAACAAAATTTTTAACTATTTTGAGCCTCAAGTTTTACTTCTGGAAAATAATAATTTGTATGTCACAGGGTCACATTTCTCTTGATCAGGTCAAAAGGTGTGTGAGAGATGGGGGGCTTGGAGAGGGGTAGGGAGTATCTGCTGAAAGTCTTCATGACTGCAATTAGCATTTGTCCTAGAACATTGTTGTTGTTGTTAAGTGCCACGAAGTTGATTCCAACTCATAGCGACCCTGTGTAGGGTTTCCAAGGAATGGCTGGTGGGTTTGAACTGCTGACCTTGCAGTTAACAGTTCAGTCAGCTTATCATATATGCCACACCAAGACTCCATCATAAGTATACATAATAAGCACAAAGTATATCCAGGCATCTTAAGTAGGCAGATATATCTATACATCTAAGGGATGTTAGAAGAGTTGCAGACCATAAAATGCATCTTCCACTTGCATTACAGATTTTTTTTCAAATGTGAACTTTGAGTTTTGCAGGGTTTTTTGCAGTTTATTGTCTTTGATTCTGTTAGTTAGGTGAATGCATCTTTATGTATCATATGTAATAAATTTGTTTTCCAGCAACTTAAAGATGATTTAAAATATGGAAACATTTTCTTTTTAAAAGCAACCTTTCTGCTCAACAGCACTAACTGGTTTGAATCTAAGGACCTTTCTAAAACATTCTTGATTTGCTGCACAGATTTATATCTTTTCATGTTCCCTCTCATCATTAAGCCAATTATGAAAGAATTATTACCTTTGCTCAATCTGATTTTTTATGGACTTCACTGAAATAGTCTCATCACTCACAGTACACTCAGGAGATTGGGCCATTGCCCAGAAGTGCACAAAGGACATTGCTGGTGAACTCCATTAGCCTCACGAGGAGTCACCCATACACATATGCTCCTCATCAAGTGATGGATATAGACTTCTATGTACGAGTATCTGAACGTGGTAATAGATCCCTTCTGCATAACTGTGATCTACTGTTCTTAGTTCATGTGATTGTTAGGTAGGTAAATTTAGGAGTGTTTCATATTTCACTGTTCTCCCAAGTGGATCAGTAGGCAACAACTCCCTGACACCAAGTCTTGTAACTGTGTTCAAAGTAGAAACATCTTTGAAATGTTTTGAACCATGACTTCATTAATAGACAATGTGCTAAGCATAACAATTAACCATATGAATTTGCATCTGTTAGTGCTAATTTTAAGAAACATCAATAGGCTCCCTTTAATAAGATATTCCTTTTAATATTGCTAATCAAAATATTTTAAATTCTGTTATTAAAACAACCAGCACAGGGGTTTGACCCAGTTGTGCTTAGCTTATCATTCTTTAGTTAAAAAAAAAAAAAAATGTGTTGTTTCTTTTTTTTTTCCTTTTCAAAAGGAAGTGTATAAGTATACTAGGCACTTTTTTCTAACTCTTAATTTAAAACTGATGGTTATAATAGGAAGTACAAAAATGAACTGTTGTTTGTTCAAAGCCCTAATTCAGAAAGAAGAGTTGCTTTGCAAAGGATTGAAAACCATAGATCTTTGTATTTTCTTCGACACAATATGGATTCTCTGCAAAAATATTCATGATATATGGTCAGGCTAATGAGCCCTGATAGCATAGTGGGTAATGAGCTGTGCTGCTAACCACAAGGTCAGTAGTTTGAATCTACAAGTCTCTCCGAAGGAGAAACATGAGGCTTTCTGCTCTCATAAAGATTTATAGCCTTGGGAACCTTATACAGAGTAGGAATCAACTCAGTGGCACATACCCATCAACCCATAGGCTACTTCAGCAAACAGATAGCATTGGGACCATCTAATGTATATAATATCCATGAACACTTTGTAAATGACACCTGGGGTGCAAACTCAGAAATATACATTAGGTGAGTCCATTCTTTAGCTACAAAGATTGTCTATGCAAAAACAAGTAGAACATTTGAAAGAACCTTCCTTTTCCACATCTAGGATGGCAAACAATAACAGATTTCATCACAGTCACAAGCACAAAGTTGGTTTGACATTTCAAAGTATATTCACAGGACAGTTTCTAATCAGCCAAAGTTTCAAAGAAGAAAACTTTAGAAATGTTATGTAAATGATAAAACATTTTTTAAATAGCTTTTTTTAAAATGATATCTGTTGTCTTTGGTCAATTAGCATATACTATTCAGCAAATCTTGATATTTACAAGGTACCGTCTGTAAAATTCTTAGTTGAGGCGTTAAGAAATTTATTTGGTTTTCCTCAGCATACAAATAGATAATTGCTCTTTTTTTTTTTTTTTTTTTTCCAGGAATGCTTTACAACTAAAGTACTTCTCCCTGTTGGGAATCATACTGCCATTTGTTTTTATGTTTGAAATGAAAACAAATGGCACTCTAATTCCTAAGGGCAGAAATGATTTCAGTCTATCTTGTTTCCTATACAGTCCCCTCTTCTTCATTTTAGTTCGATGGAATATAGATATATTCCCCACCCTCACCCCCAGGACTTCTATTGCTACAAAATGTATTCACTTGCTGTACAGTAATTAACAGCTCTTGACTGGAAAACTGCCAGCATGTACAACGTGACACTCTTCCTTTGAACACTAACAAAGTGCATAAGTAATTTATGTTGGATTAAATATCCCTAACAGGGACCCTTAAGTAACCCAATCACTTTAAACAGGCTCCACATGCAGGCTCCTGTGCAGTGAAAATGTCAGACAGTGATAACCCACTAATAGCATAGTTCTAACTATATTCCAGCCATTAGCATTTTATGACATCAATCCTCATTAAACCTGGCAAGGAAAAAGATACTAATGTTTCCCAATTTTACAGCCAAGGTGGAAGAGAAATGGAGAAAATGTAGACAGGTGCTGTCTCCCAAAAAAGGATTAACATTTTTTAAAATGTGGTAGCAATTTTCTGTTAGTACCTTTGTTTGCATTGAAAGAGAGACAACAAAGAGGTAATGGCTACAAGAACCTCAATGGAATCCAGCCAAGAGTGAAAGAAAAGACTGGTATTTCAGTCATTGTGTTCACTGCTAAAGCACTGTGCCAACTCATCTTCCAACCCATTATATGAAATTTAATTTAACCTGCTATGCAATTAATTCAGATGTTCAGCCTATTTTTCTCATGGCAGAATCCCTCACACAATGCCTTATTTAAATATTAATCAGTCCTCTTTCAATTAGGACTAATTTGCTTCACAGGGTTTCTCTCATCTTCTGATTGCAGGAAAATGGAGGTAACTTGCAACGTTTGAGGATAATTAACATGGTATTTTTATAATACTGATACATCAAATGGGACCTTAATGAACCCCGCTGATTCCATTTAGTAAAGCATGCCTCAAAGTTATAATCAAGAGGAAAGCCATTGCCATCTGTTTAAAATACTAAGGAGCACAATTTAAACACAAAATGCTTATTTCTCTAAACTGTCTATTGTAGAGGTCTGCAAAAGTCATTTTTCTATGCTAACTAATTGTACAGTATTTTAATTTGAACCTTTTATTTCACATACACAAAACAGTGACATCTTAAGATGTAGGGACCCTGTTAAATTAAATGTTGACAGCCACAGAAATAAGTAATGTTTGTTAATGTTACTTTTACTGAGCATGCTGTGCAGTTGCTGCTAAAGCAACAGTAGTAAGTCTCCCATTTCTAATGAATCTAATATTTCACAGCCTTTTGTTTAATATTTGAAGAACTTTTCTTAACAAAAGCCACACCGAAGTTCTATGAAATGGAAAAAGCATAAGCTGACACTGTTCGTTTGCTGCTGCCAGCGTCACAAAGCAAACAGGCTAACATTTACACATGGCCAGTTGTTCACAAAGTGTTCCATCTGCTTTCAGGCAGGTTGAAGGTCAGTATTTTAGGCTTTGAGCTTTTCTAGAGTTCCTTGGTAACAACTAGGTGACTGAGGTGATTGGTTCCCAAGACCATTATCAAAACGCTCAACATGTTCCAGTGGTAATAAAACAGGATTGATAACAGATTGCTTATTTACAATGTTTACATTGGGGCCACAAGGATTTCCTTTGTTGACTTTTCAAAAAGGAGGCCTTACAGGGTATGTTTTAAGTAAGAATCAGAATGCCCCTCATTTGCTCTATAAGCAACTCCACATATTGAGTTGGAAGTCCTACAGACCAGAATTTCACTGCATAAAACAAAACAAGCCTTTGCTATGAAATATTACATTTGCAATAGGTGTTGATCAACTAAGAAACACACTGAATTTCTAAGTTGTGATTGCCATGTGCTAATAAAAATTTATTGAGGGGTTGAGAAGTTCAGGCAATTCTCCACTGACAGGATCACTCAAAGGTAGACACCATTTACCAGTTGAGCAAAACAGAATGAACAAAAAGAGACAATGGGTGTATATACAGAGTAAGTAAGAAGTTAACTAGATTGAAGAAAGGGGATTTGGCAGAAGTGTTACAGAAAACACAAACATGTAACTAGAGCGATGTTCTGATACTAATGTTGTTATTGTTGTTAAGCGTTGTTGAGTTGGTTCTGACTCAGAGTGACCCAGTATAGGATTTCCGAGGAGCAATTGGGAGCCTTGTAGTCCACAGTCCAGTGCTGATCCTACTGTGCCACATCAGGAGTCTCATTTAACTACACTTCATTGAGTTTGAACCTTCTAGAACAAGATATGGAAACCTCTCATCTGTGGCCCATGGCAACTCCTTCCCTGTGTATAGACTGAACCCATGCTCATATCAACAAGATTCATTTGCTCATTTGGCCAATACATACTACGCTCCAGACACTGTTCTACTTGCTAGGTCTACATCAGTAAATTAAAAAATGAGGAGTCTCCCTGCCCTCACAGAGTTTAGAGTCTACTGGGTAGAAACAGACAACCAAATAGTAAACAAAATAGTGAATATTCAGCAGTACAAATTTCATGAACATTGCAAAGCTAAGTGTCAGAATACAGACTGAATGGTAGAGACAGTTTAGATTGGTCAGTCAATAAAGGTCTGAGGAAGTGCTGTTTACACTGAATGACAAGAACTGAATGACAAGTCAGCCTCATGAGAGAACAGTGCAAACCTGAGCGAGCAGATCTTTCTGGAACCCTAAGTCAAAACTACTTGTAAGTATGCCTGATTTGAGGAATACTGAAGTAAAGAAAAAAGGTAGAGAAGCACAAAATGAGAATGAATAGATGGACAAGGACTGGAAAACATATGGCTTTGAGTTCATGAAAAGAAATTATATTTTTTTCCCCTAAAGGCAATGGGAAGAAAATGAAAGTTTATATACAAATCAGTGATGCCATCTGATTTACGTCTTCTTTCTCCATCTTTTATGTGGAAGGAGTTGGTAGGGAAATAGAACGAAACCAGAGAAACCAATTGGGAAGTGTCTGCAGCTGTCTTGTGATGGTGGTTTGCGTAGAGTGGGAATATCAGAGAAGGCGAGAAGGTGAGATCAACGACTTCTTCAAGGATGTTGCCTTGAACACCTGAGTGTCTCTTTCTTAGATGGAAATACTGGAGAAGGAAGAATCAAAGGAAGAATATGGACTGCCTTTATAGATAACTGTAATTTTACATGCTAAGCATCCAAATGAAGCTGAGGTACATTATAATTGAGCCATGAAAATGGTGTTTAAATCCCCTAGAATACTATGAGAATCAATAAACAAACATTCTTGCTATTGATCACTTCGGAATGTGTTGCTATTCCTTGGGTCTATTTCTTTCCTCTAGTGAAGTCCTCTGCATTCTTTAATAATAATAAAAGCTAATACTTAAGATTACTTACTGAGTGTCAGGTACTGTGCTAAATTACATTATGTTGTTTAAAGTTCACAAAAGCCCTAGGAGGTAAATAACATCCCAATTTTATGCAATAAAAAACGTGGCTAAGAGAAGTTTAGATTCAGTTTGGATTTCTATCCTAACAAGCCTCTTCTGACTGCCACGGCTTGGCTAGTCCTTCTCTTAGACATTTTCCAGACATGTTTTTCCCATGGGAAGCCTGGAAACTTTAAGCCATGGCCCACACGTTCCTGGTTCTTCTTATAAGAGATCCTTGAAGGCAGATTTCACATCTGAAGCATCTTACTATCACTGTTATGATGGTGTCCCTAGCACATAGAAGAAATTCAGGGGAAAAAAACAAAACAAAAAAAACAACCTCTTGTGAAAAATAAGCAACCAGTCGTGAGTATTGAAATTAGGAGGGATCATATGGAACGCACCCCAGACATGAAAGTCAATGCTAGCCGAGCTTGAGCTAGAAAAAGAACCTAGCATAGAGAAATACAGTGTGATAAAATTAGGGCAAGTCATAGTTATGTGGGCAACTGCTCTGCCCATGCCAGGTCAGAAAACTATTTAAGCTACTCAAAGCACATTATCACACCTTTGGAAGTGTCTGCTTTATAGAATGTAATTTCTGGTTGCAAGGTAGACAGGATAAAGTAGCTCCTATGGATCTCAGTTAACTAGACCTCCTCAGTATAGTTTTCTATAGTAACTTTCCATCTGATCATGCCATTTCAGAATAAAAGTTCAATGACTCCTCAAGGAAGTACACTGAAGGAATATCTACTCCAATAAAAACTTGCAAGTAGTCAAGAGTTTGATTAGCACATGGATGAAACATCTCTAAAGAGGCCTTACAGAACTCTGGTTCCATTCTGATTGCTGGAAGTCGGAGTCATGAAACCCTCCCTATAATGCCCAGGAGTTCATCCTGGTCTCCCAACCAATTACTTATCCCACTCAGCCTGAGAGATTGTATCTGCTTACAGTTTAAAGACAAAATGGCTGCCAACAGGTCCAAATGATCATTAATAAGTTAACTGTTACCAGATAAGATTGAAATCTATGCCAGTCCATTTTAGCGCAATCTCTACAATTGCTACACAAACTGCTGCTAGGATGCACACTCTGGTGCAGCAGTGATGAAAGAAAGGTACATGCCACTCAGAGGGTGTACCCAGCCTTAGTCATGTACCCATCCTTGTCCCCCACCTTGCCCCCACCACATCAGCTCCCATAAAAGTAGTATGAAATGCTTAATACTTATTAGGAACTCAGTAGCTCTGTACGATAAATGGACAGTGAACCATTAGGTTGGTGCTTCGAGCCCACCAGCCGTTTCACAGGAGAAAAAGAAGCGTTTTGCTCCTACAAAGATTTACAGCCTTGGAAAGCCTATACAGGGTGGCTATTAGTTGGAACTGACGTGACGATGCTTAACAACAACATTTATTAAAAATGAAACCAATACCTTACACAGTTTTTCTTTACTTTAGAAACAAAACCAAAAAGGAATGATGATATATGTTTGATTGTCACCATCATCTAAGAACACAGTCCCACTGTTGCAGAAGGAAAAAATAAAGAACTAAAGAGCTCCCTTGCTCGTACGAGAAAATCTAAAGATCAGTTTCTAACTAACGTTCCACTCTAACTGACTCACGGCCATTCCCTTTCTGACGGGGATTTTTTTAGAGCAAGATAAGAAAAAGAAAAAAGAAATTAGAAAAAGAAAAAGTAATCAACGGTAAATATTTACATAGCGTTTCATTTTGTTCTGCATACAGTTCAACATGCATCCGAATATGAGCTCCATTTATTTATCCTTCTCCAAGAAGCAGGTACAATCACTATACCCATTTTATAAATGAGCAAATTTAGGCACGTAGGAGTGAAGAGTCTGCTCAAAGTCACTCACACAACTAGCTAATGGATGTGAAAAGAAAAACAGAGGAAGGTGAGCAGAGACAGTGGGTAGAGACCCTTTGGAATCTGGCCTTTGACCCTCATAGGTTGTGAGGAAGAATTAGCACAATGGAAGGTAACTTCCCTACCAACAGCACACTCCTTTCTCCTAACTTATCAGACAGACAGTCTTCATATAATTTTCTTCATAGAAAAGAAAACTCTTTTCTTAGCCTACTCTATGACTCCACCATCTGTTTGTCAATTTGTCACCTTGGTGGCTTACATGTTGAAAGCTATTGTTGTCAGGTGCCATTCTATCAGTTCCAACTCAGAGCAATCCTAGGTACAACAGAATGGATCACTGTTCATTCCTGTTTGAGTCCATTGTTACAGCCACTATGTCAGTTCATCTCATTGGGGCTCTTCCTCTTTTTCGTTGCTCCTCTACTGTACCAAGCATGATGTCTTTTTCCAGAGACTGGTCCTGTCTAATACCATGCCTAAGGATAGTGAGAGGAAGTCACGCCATCCTTACTTCCAAAAGAGTATTCTGGTTGTACTTATTCTAGGACAGATTCATTTCTGCTCTGGCAGTCCATAGTAGACTCAATACTCTTCACCAACACCATAATTCAAAGGCATCCATTTTTCTGTGATCCTAATTCATTGTTCAGTTTCCGCATGCACATGAAGTGATTGAAAACACCATGGGTTAAGTGTACCTTAGTCCTCAAAGTGATAAGTTTATTCTTTTAACACTTTAAAGACATCTTTTTGAAAGTAATGTCACCAATATTTCAAATACTGTCAGGGTCATCCAGGCTGGACCGACTCCAGTGGAGACTAAGAGTAGGAAGTCCTAGGATAGATTTCTGAAATTAGTCAATAAAATGTCTATGGATCATAACAGAACATTGCCCCACTCTTTTGCTTTGGGTATGTCATTAGGAAGGATCAGTTACTAGAGGAGGGCATCATGTTTGATGAAGTTGACGTTTAAGCAAGGGCTACAAAGACATCAGTGAGATGGACTGAAACAAATGCTACAGCAGTGGACTTGAACATGCTAGTGATCATGAAGATGAAAAAAGAATGGACAATGTTTCATTCTAGTGTACATAAAGTCATCATACAATTGAGACAACCTGATGGCATCTATCTATCAATTCTATTTATGTATTCTATCCATCCATCCATCTGTCCAGCTGGCTAGCTAGCTGTTATTGTTAAGTGTCATTGAGTCATTTCCAACTCATAGCGACCTGTTTCTGAAAAGTGGCAGGTGGATGTGAACCTTGTGGTAAGCAGTCCAGTGCTTATATACAGTGCCACAACTGGACTCAATCTATCAATCTAGTGTTAAATAATTATTTATCTAAGTAAATTTTAACTGAAAAATAATATATGAATATGGTTGTTGTTGTTGTTAAGTTCTGTCTATTCCAACTCATAGTGACCCTGTACGGAGTTTCTGAGGAGCAGCTGGTGGACTTTAACCACCAACCTTGTGGTTTTCAGTCTAGTGCTTATCCAGTCTAGTGCATAACCCTTTATGAATATGGTAAAAATGTCAATAATACGAAGAGGTATATAGTAAAATCCACATTCTTCCCACCCTAGCCCTCTGGGACAGCAACCCCTAGAATATCTTCTTGTGCCTCCTTTAGTCTCTAGTGTGAACATTCACTATGCTTGCAGTTGGCTGAAAAAATTAATGAATATAAAGCAGTACTTTCCACCTGCTGCTTTCTGTGGTCCTGTACTTTGTAGAAACTAACAGATTAAAAATATGAAGTCATATACTTAATTCAATAAAACAACAGATTTCAATTGCTAAGTAACAGAAATGCATATAGATGAAAATTAGATCCAATAACTTAATAAGAATTATGGTGACTACAGTAAAACAGTAATTCCCAGATCATGCCTAATTTCCATTCCTACATTTTATTTGCTTAAACAAACAAACCAGAGCCGTGAATTCTATTGCTGATATGTAAGTTCTCAATGCCCATAATACACACTCACTTTTCTATCTTATATTCACAGACTCCACTAAACATTATGAAAAATACTATGTGCCAAGGGCATTACACACTGAAGGTACAAAGCCTAGAGACATGAAAGGAAATGTATTTTTTGAGAAGCTTATAAGTTAGTCTTGGTGGGGCACTGTGTGGAATAATGCAATGAGATGCAAGGTAGATTTGAACTGCAAGTTTGATGGTTCAAATTCACCAGCTACTCCTCGGAAACACTATGCAGGTTCGCTATGAGTCAGAACTGACTTGATGGCACTTATACAACAACAGCAATATAATCTAGTGAAGGATATCGAATTCTCAGTCAGTAGACCTAACACTGTATGAGTGACAGGCAGTAGTATTAATAATAATAATGAAAACAATGATGCTGATAGAGGCTCTGACTTAGAGAGTTGACTATTTGCCAGTCAGAGGGGGGCATAATTGCTTAACACAAAATAAAACTCACTTAAACACCCTAACAACCCTATGAGGTTGTTGCGGGCAGTCTGTGGTGGTTCAGTGGTGGAATTCCTGCCGTTCATGCAGGATACTTGGGCGGGGTTCCAGCCAATGCACCTTCAGCACAGCTTCCACTTGTCTATCACTGGAGGCTTGTGCATTTCTATGAGGCTAAACACATTTCCACAGTGCTTTCAGACTAAGGCAGAATAGACAGAAAATGCCTGACTGTCTTCTCCCATAAAACAGCCAAGGTAAGCTCTATGGATCACTGTGTTCAGATCAGCACACTGGGCATGAGTCTGGGGCCAATTCAACAAACAGCACCTACTAACAGGAGCATGAGGTTACTATTCTGAAAGAACAGCTCTGAGAGGTGAATGATCAATTCCCTTTCTCCTTAGTCACACAAGTAAGAGCTCAAACTGGCCTTATCTTTGCTCCTGACCACTCCATGACATTGCAGACTTTAAAGTATTGTTCAGAGTGTTCCAGAAGCTCAGAATATGAAACGCAAGTCAGACTTCAGAGATGGGAAAGCGTCCAGGAGGAGGTGATCTTCGTCTTGAATTTTCAAGTATGAACAAAAACAATGATTTCAGAACCTCACTGGAGAACACAACTCTTGAAAAGTCTAAGAACACTTTGTGTTATAAATTAAATTGTGTCCCCCTGCAAAAATTATGTTGAAGGTATAAAAGCTGATCCCTGTGGAGATGATTCTGATTGGGAACAGGGTCTTTGAAGGTGTTATCAGTTAACATAAAGTCCTATCTGAGTAGGGTGGGTCCTAATCCAGTCTGAGTGGCATCCTTATGAAAGTGGCAAAGAGAAATGAAAGACAAAGAGAAAAGATGCCATGTGAAGCTAGAGAAGTGTTTGATGGAGTTATCCTGCAGTTGCCAAGCGAAGGACCACTCAGGATTACCAGGATTTTGGAAAGACAAAAAATGTTTGGCTAAAACCTTCTCAGAAAGTACAACCCAGCCAGTACATTAATTTGGATTTTCTGCTTCCAGAATTAAGAGCTAACAAAAGTCTTCTTATAAAGCTACTTGTGTTGTTGTTGTTAAGTGCCATCGAGTCGGTTCCGACCCATAGCGACCCTGTACAGGGTTTCCGAGGGTGTAAATCTTTATGGGAGTAGAAAGCCTCATCTTTCTCCCACGGAGCAGCTGGTAGTTTCAAACCACTGACCTTAAGGTTCGCAGTCCGATTCGTAATACTCTGTTATTGCCACCATGTGTCCAAACTTTCATCTATGAGTAATAGTATAAGAGACAAAGTCTTGCCATCCTGGCCTTTAAAGGAACATCCTGGTTGTACTTCTTCTAATACAGATTTGTGTGTTCTTCTGGCAGTCCATGGTACTTTAGATTTTTTTTTTAACACCATAATTCAAATGCATCCATTTTTTTTTTTATGGCCTTCCTTAACTATTGCCCAACTTTCACATGCATATGAAGTGATTAAACATACCACGGCTTGTATCAGGTGCAACTTAGTTCTCAATCTGACATCTTTGTTCTTCAACACTTTAAAGAGATCTTGTACAACAGATTTGCGCAGTGCAGTACATCATTTGGATTCTTGACTGCTGCTTCCATGAGTCCTGATGGTTGATCCAAGCAAATGAAATCTTTGACAACTTCAATGTTTTCTCCATTTATGTGGATATAATTTATTGATCCAGTGGTGAGGATTTTTGTTTTCTTTACATTGAAGTGCAACCCATACCAAAGGCTTTGGTCTTTGATCTTCATCAATAAGTATTTAAGGTCCTCTCCACTTTCAGCAAGCAAGGTTGTATCATCTGCATATCACAGGTTGTTAATGAATCTTCCTCCAATCTCGATGCCACGTTTTTCATATAACCCAGCTTCTCAGATTATTTGCTCAGCATACAAGTAAAAAAGTATGATGAAAGAATGCAACCTTGGCACACACCTTTCCTGATTTTAAACCATTCAGTGTTGCCTTGCTCTGTTGAATGACTTCCTCTTGGTCTATGTACAAATTCCTCACGAGCATAATTAAGTGTTCTGGAATACCCACTCTCTGCAATGTTATCCATAGCTTGTCATGATCCACACAGTGAAAAGCTTTTGCACAGTCAGTAAAGCACAGGTACACATCTTTCTGGAATTCTCTGCTTTCAGCCAAGATCCACCTAACATCAGCAATGATATCCCTCATTCCATTTCCTCTTCTGAATCTAGCTTGAATCTCTGGCAGTTCCCTGTCAATGTACTGTTGCAGCTGGGTTTTAACTATCTTCAGCAAATTTTACTTGCATGTGATATTAATGATACTGTTCCATGATTTTCGCATTCTGTTGTGTTACCTCTCTTTGGAATGGGCACAAATACGGATCTTTTCCAATCAGTTGACCAGATAGCTGTCTCTCAAATTTCTTGGCATAGATTAGTGAGTGCCTCTAGTGCTGCATCAGTTTGTTGAAAGATTTCAATTGATATTCCATCAATTCCTGGTGCCTTATTCTTTGCCAATGCCTTCAGTGCACCTTGAACTTCTTCCTTCATTACCATGGGCTCTTGATCATACGCTACCTCTTGAAATGGTTAAATATCGACCATTTCTTTTTAGTGCAGTGATTCTACATATTCCTTCCATCTTCTTTTGATGTTTTCTGTATCATTCAACATTTTGCCCATAGAATGTGTCCTATAATACTACTTGACATAATACCTAACAATTCCTTACGTATCCTGAAACATATGTCAAGATGTGCCAATAGTTAGGCTTTGTCCTCTTTGTAGAGATACGACTGAGCTATTTTCTTACCTAATACAACAATCTTGTGTACTAGGTTTTTCGCTTTTAGTGTTTTTGTTTGTTTGTTTGTTTGTTTTTTCACCACAAATGGTCTTTGTGGTGAGTAGTTAAAATACCAAGATTAGAAGCTCCAACATATTCAAAACCTCTGTGTATTTTCCCTTCAGTGACCTGACATTGTTGCATTTTTACACATGTTACTGAATATAAGCATATTTCCTTTTATGTATTTATGAATCTATATTATTGCATAATCTCTATACATATTTTAAATTTTGTCTCTAAGCCACCAATTTCCTCTCCACTTTTTTTTTTAAGGTGGTATAAACTCCAGCATAGATCAGATTGCCAGCCTACTGACCCTCACTTTCTTCCTGCAAACCATTATAGCTCGTATTATTATATCACTTCTCTGCTTAAAACAAAACAACAACAAAAACATTGTGTGAAATATCATATATAGCACAACATATGCATTCACTCCTCATTTATCAACATGATTATGTTCCAAAGACCAATTTATTATGTGAGACTATAAGAGGAGCTATCCCCCTTCTTAGGTGCCAGTGGCATTCCCCACACCCCAAATCATGTGCCCCTACATGTTTCAGGATGTGTGTGGCACAGTGGTCCCCCCTTCCCCAATACACCTTTGCCAGCAATATGGCGCCTAAGGGGACTGAAGGTGGTGGCGGCGATAGTGGTAAGATGTTGTCCATCATGCATTGCCTTCCAATGTCTGTCATTGAAGGGCACCATGCCTGTCTTCCATATGAACTAGCCCTGGAGCCCCATGCAGCCACCTCTCCCCACCAACCTCCCTAGTACCTTTAGGTCCTCATCTAGCTTTCTATTGCCAGCAGGAACCTCATGTCATCCAACTGTCTCACAAGTCCTCTGTGGCTGGACTTAAAAGTTGCAAATGAATGGAAGAAAGCATCCCACGGCAAATCAGCCAACATCCCTTGAGCCTCCTATATAGTGTTCAGGATGTCCTGTGCAGGGCCCAGACCATCACAGGTACCACCACATGATATTTTTCAAACTTGTCATGAATGTGAAATATCAAATAACGAGAAAGTCAATAACTAAGGAGTTGCTGTTGTTGTTAAGTGTTGTTGAGTCAGTTCCGACCCATAGAGACCCTGTATAGAGTTTTCAAGGAGCAGCTGGTGAGCTTGAACTACTGACCTTGCAATTCAAACGGCTTTCCAGTCTGGCTCATTAACCCGTAGTGCCACACCAGGACTCTCTCTCTCTCTAAAATAAAACTTATTTTCCTTTTTTGGAACTTAAAATTTCTTGATGGGATTTTTTTTTTTCATACCCTAATATTCCCCTTTTCTTTTCTTAAGATGATAAAGACACATTAATTTATGTGCAATCCACTCTGTCACAATGTTGACAAAGTGTCATGAAATAGTAAAAATATACACAGAACAATTATAAACCCTGAGGGATATAAAACATTTTAGAGAATATCGTGTCTCTATAACTCTACTGGAGTCCTAGTGTGGCGCTGTGGGTTAATGCGCCAGACTGCAAAGCCATGTGAACTGCAAGGTTGGTGGTTCAAGCTCACCAGCTGCTCCTTGGAAACCCTATATAGGGTTGCTATGGGTTGGAATCGACTCTATGGCATGCAGCAACAACAACATAACTCTACTTATAAGAAGAATTTCCTGTAGAAGAATTTCCTGATGGTGAAATAAGTACCCAATGTGAATTTTCTGTTATTTTCCATTTGCATCTGCTATAAACCTACAAACAATGAAGGATCAGCAGGCAGAAAATATGGTGCTGTTAATAGAAACTACCTGGAAGATGGAAGATTACATAGAATTTTGCAGGGCAAATGACTTATTCATTGCAAATGTCTTTTTTCAACAACACATATGGCAAATATACACTTGGATCATACCAGATGGAATACACAGGAATCAAATTGACCATGTCTGTGAAAAGACACAATGAATATCACCAGTCAGAAAAAGGCCAGGGCCAGATTGTGGAACAGACTATCATCAAATCATTGAATTTGAAGCTGAAGAAAATTAAAGCAAGTTCAGAAGGGCCAAAATTTGAGTATATTCCACCTGGATTTAGAGACCATCTCCAAAATAGATATGACACATTGAACACTAATGATCGAAGACCAATCAAGTTTTCAGATAACATTAAAAAAAAAATCATACATCAAGAAAGTCAAAGGTAATTAAACATTTTAAAAACTGAAAGACCAAAATGGATGTCAGAAGAAACTCAGAAACTTACTCTTTAACACAGAATGTTGTTGTTTTGTTGTTAAGTGCCGTGGAGTCAATTCTGACTCATAACGACCCTGTGTAGGGTTTCCAAGAATAGCTGGTAGAGTTGAACTGCTAACCTGTGATTCACAGTCCTGTGCTGATCTTACAGTGCTACACCAGGAGTCCAACATAGAATATAGAATAGCTAAAGATAAAGGAAGAAATGAAAACGTAAAAGAGTTGAGCAGAAAATTTCACAGGGTGGTTCAAGAAGACAAAGTAAAATATTATAATGAAACGCGCAAAGACCTAGAGTTAGAAAATCAAAAGGATGAACATACTTGGTATTAAAAGCTGAAAGAACTTGAGGACAAGATCCAAGTCTCTAGTTGCAATATAGGATTCTATGAGCAACATATTGAATGACACAGAAAGCATCAAAAGAAGATGGAAGAAAACCAAAGAGTCACTCTACCAAAAAGAAATTATTGATATTCAGCCATTTCAGGAAGTAGCATATGATCAAGAACAAATGGTATTGAAGGAAGAACTCCAAGATGTACTGAACCTATTAATGAAACATTGATGAAGGCTTCAGGAATTTACAAAATATTAATTGAAATATTTAAACAAATGCAAGCAGTAGCAGAAGCACTTCCTCATCTATGCAAAAAAAAAAAAAGGAAGACAACTACCTGGCCAATATACTGGAAAATATTCAAATTCATGCCCTTTACAAAGAAAGGCATTCCAACAGAATGTGGACATTATAGAACATTATCACTAATTGGTAAAATTTTGCTGAAGATAATTCAAAAACAGTTGCAGTAGTACATAAACAGGGAATTTCCAGAAATTTAAGCCTCATTCAGAAAAGGATTTAGAACGAGGGATATCATTGCTGATGTCAGATGGATCATTAGCTGAAAACAGAGAACATGATACAGATGTTTACCTATAGTTTCACTAACTATGCAAAGGCATTTAACGGTGAAAATCATCAAAAACATGGATAATATTGTGAATAGTGGTAACTCCAGAACATTTAAATGTTCTAATGCAGAGTCTGTACATAGACCAAGAGGCATTCCTCTGAACAGACAATGGGATACTGAATGGTTTAAAATCAAGAGAAGCGTGGATCAGGGTTATAGCCTTTCACCATTCTTACTTAATCTGCATGTTGAGCAAATAGTCTGAGAAACTGGACTATATAGAGAAGAAAGTGATGCCAGGATTGGAGGAAGGAAGATTCACTAACAACCTACAATATGCAGATGACACAATCTTGCTTGCTGAAAGTGAAGAGGACTTGAAGCACTTACTGATGAAGATAAAAAATGATAGCCTTCAGTATGGGTTACACCTCAAAATAAAGAAAGTAAGAATTCTCACAAGTAGACCAGTACGCAACATCAAATAAACAGAGAAAAGATTGAAGTGGTCAAAGATTTCATTTTACTTGGATCCACAATCAATGCCTATAGAAGCAACAGTTACAGTAAGGAAGTCAAAAGACGTATGCCAATGGGCAAATCTGCTGCAAAAGATCTCAAAAGTGTCTAAAGAAAAATGTCACTTTGAAGATTAAGGTGAGCCTGACCTATGCCCGGTTATTTTCAGTTGCATCATTTACATTTGAAAGTTGGACAATGAATAAGGAAGACCAAAGAAGAATCAATACCTTCGAATTACTGTGTTGGCAAAAAATACTGGATAGACCATAAACTGCCAGATAAATGAACACATCTATTTTAGAAGAAGTACAGACAGAATGTTCCTTAGAATGATTGTGCCATATATTTTGAGCATGTCATCAGAAGGGACAGTGAAAATGAGTAAGACCTTCAAGGAGATGGATTGAAACAGTTGCTTCAATAATGAGATCAAATGTCAGAAAAACTGTTAGAATGATACAGAATAGGGCATTGTTTCCATCTGTTGTTCACAGGATTGCTCTGAGTCAGAACTCACTAGATGGTACCTAACAATAACCATTGCAAAAGCATATATCATGGTCTTAATGGTAAATGGTAAAAGGAATGTATATACACTGAATCATTTAAAATACCAAATATTATCCAGGGACACTGACTAAAATATCATTAACACTAAAGAAAGAGAACTATTTATGTTCCTTGTACAATCTATGGCTGTGTCAACACAAAGGTTATGTGCACTCTTTTGAAGTTTCATCTGAGGTAAATAAATGTCCATGCCAAACCAATAAGATAAGATCTTAGTAAACTAGTAACAAGTTATTTTTATTATTAAAATTTTGTTCTTTGGACCATCTCCTGCTTTATAGTGAGTTGATTTATCAACATGTATTTTTTCACATTCCATCTGCGACTGTCAGCCAATAGTATCGTTTCTCAACAACAGTAGCCACTTCTGAATTATTATACTACATTATTTTCTCCAGTTTGATAGGGCATTAACCACAAATGTCCTTACAAGTTAAGGCTATCACAAACACCCATGATAAAATAAAAGAATGCAAAGCTAACTGGGAGAAACCTGTGACTTCATTAGACCCTCCTTTGTCTATTACATCTGAAGAGACCATCCCCCCACAAAATGACACTATCTACTTTTTTGGGAGTCCTGGTGTGGCACTGTGGGTTAATGCACCAGACTGTAAAGCCGTTTGAACTGCAAGGTCGGTGGTTCAAGTTCACCAGCTTCTCCTTGAAAATCCTATACAGGGTTGCTATGGGTCAGAATCGACTCAATGGCACTTAACAACAACAACTTTTTTGGTCCAATTCCATGGAATCCCTACCCACCCCTTGAGGCAAGCACTTGCCTATTAAGTTGGTATTCATTCCATTACCATACTTGCCTCATGTGCAGTTCTGATTTTGCTGGGTTTTATTTTTACTCATATTCCTTGGATTCATCTCATTATGCAGCTTACAACAAGCTGATTTGCAGAATGGCAGGCAAAGGGAAGGAATCTTTAGATGTGTGTGTGTATCTGTGTGTAGGGGGTAAGGTTTGAGTAATTCTTAAGACTATTTTTAACCAGTTCCTGGCCTCAGGCAAAAGTTTTTAGCTTCTCTAGGATTTTGTTTTCTTCATCTATGAAATTACAGAGTGGTTAAATGACCCTTGACCTCCTTTCCCCACTTTGGTAGGAAGACATTATCCCCAGTATACACTGAAATTACTGAAGAACTACATAATATCAATCCCAATTCATTAGCACTACTTATCTAAAAGAGTATGAACAAGCTTGATTAAGCAAAGAATGTCAAATGCGACCAACCTTAATCAAATGGATTTGGTATGAATAGAAAGTGCATTGTTCACATACCTGTTTTGACTGAAAAAAATAATTATCAAATATTTTCTGTATTGTTTCCTAATGAATCTAAAAGACTGTTTATATCTTCCAAAGAATATGGTTACACTTCTTACTGTTTTCTTTTTTCTTGACACAGTTGCTTTGGGACGCTTACTATTCATTCAGTAGGGTTCTATACTTTCCTACATGTGTTAAGTGCCAGCGAGTAGGTTCCAATCCATAGCAACTCTGTATAGAGTTCTCGAGCAGTGGCTAGTGGGTTTAAATCACCGATTTAGTAGCTCAAACTGACCTTGTGGTCCAGCACTTTATCCTGTAGCACCACACCAGGACTCACACAGCTATAGAGAAATAATTTCAAGACTTTTGTTTATAACCTCTTTATTTCCTTACAATGCATTTTCTTGTCCATTTTCATTAATGCTGCCTTCACATCTTTGTTTCTTTTAGCCTATTAGTATTCCTTAACAACATAATGTCTTTCCATAGTCCATTTTCCCCCTCATTTCTCTATTATCATTACCCTGAGTACTTCATTCTGGCATCCCACTATTTTTCACTTTAGGCTAAAAATTAAAGAGTATAAAATATTTCTGTGAATTACTGAAAAGGGTTTATGTGTTTTGTTTTGTTTTGCTTTCAGAAAAATCTGCAGCGAAAACTTACGAAGTATGCATTTTACCCCCTGGTTTTATAGAGGGGAGAGTTAACTTTTGTTGTTGTCGTTAGGTGCTATTAAGTCACTGACTCATAGTTTAAATATAATTAAAAAGAAAGAAAGAAAAACTGTCTTCAAAGAAGAAACAACACATTATTTCTTGAAATACAGTTTATACAACATATTCAAAATAAAAATCATAAACTTGTATTAATTCTCATGCTCACTGCTTAGTAGAAGTTCAAATGTTTAAAAAGAATTTAAACTAGACTCTGAAAAGCATGTTAGTGGTCTCCGAAAATTGAGAAGTTATATGTGATCATAGATTAGAAGCAGCATCTCAAATTCAGTTCAGGATTAACCTCCCACTTTGCCAATTATGAGGATTTTGTCAAGGTCAACAAACACTAATTTGAGTGCTAATATTCTGTGCTAAAGGCATTCATAATAATTTAAATAAACAAGCCATTTGAATGTCTTACAGTCAACATGACCAACATCTGCTCAGGTAGGGATTAACATCATGCCCTGGTCAACTACTAAGTGTAACAGACCCAGTTAAACCTGCTGTTGAGTCACCACAGCCATATGATGATAGTACTGACAAGACTAACCTTGGATGCAAGGTCTACACGTAGCTTAGAAAGACTCTCAAATCAGAAATGCCTTTGGAGCCCAATGAAACAGCATAAAACAGCTTTTAGGGTCTCTTGATTAGGGAAGGCTCCCAGCTGGTCTTCATGGTCCTGGTGTTCCCTCCAGTGGTCCACCCTCTGCTGGATTCTCTGAGACCCCCCCATATTAAAGAAATGTGGTGAGGACACACCTCTGCTTCAAAGCCACCATGGGTTATTCAGAAGGTTGATGGTCTGCCTCCATAAAGACTTACATCCTTGGAAAACCCATGGAGCAGTTCTCCTCTGTCCTCTAGGATTGCTGTACATTGGAATTGATCGATGACAGTGGATTTGGTTTCATTATGGTAGACAGTACCCGATGCACAACCTGATCTCTTACACTCCTCCACTCCTAGTCTCGATTTAGAAGAATCCATATTCCCAAGACCAATAGGAACTTTCATAAAACTGCACCCCATACTTAACATGTCCTGTTCCTTTTCTCCCCTTGAAAAATGTCCCCTTGTTATCTCATAATAATTTAAGGGACTTCGCAGCTCCTTTATGTCCCACACCCCACAGAAATTCATTCTTTCACTTATCATGATATTATTTTGTGTTTAGAAATATGGATTCTAAAAACAGATAACCTTACCCGAAGCTCAAGTTGGCTACTCACTAACAGTAACAACACGAACAAATGCCTTAATCTCTGTGGCATAGTGATGTAAACTACAGTTAAACCCCCTACTTTAAAATTATCTTATTGTAGGAAAATATTTGGAGTGGAAATTCAGAGCCATATTTTCTTGACCTTGCTTCTGAACACTATGTAAGTGAATCTTGCCATTTTATGAACTCAACACTAACTCTTTACCATACTGAACCATTCACAATCACCATATATGCAAAATGGGATGGGAGGAATGAATTAAAAAGTCTCTTCAAGGTTGTTTCTAAATTTAAGATTCTTGAATTTTATCTTAGCTTGTCTCTATTAAATCCTTAAGAATTTCCTATAGGTTCTCCTTATATTAATATTACCATTTTGTTCTTGTTAGGTGCAATTGAGTTGATCCCAACTTACAGAGATTCTATGCACAACAGAACAAAACACATCCTGCACCATCCTCATTTTTGTTGTTACCTTTAAGCCCACTTCTGTTGCTACTGTGTCTATTCATTACTTTCATCCCAGAGCTCCTGACACTGTATAATCTGTCTCTTTCGGGGTCTTCCTACTTTTCACTAACTATCCATTTTACCAGAAACTGGTCTCTACTGGTAAAATGATCAAAGGCTGAGAGATAAAGTCTCCCCATCCTGGCTTCTAAGGAGCATTCTGGTTATACTTCTAAGACAGATTTATTTTTCTTTTAGCAGGAGATGGTACTTTTAATATTCTTCCCCAGCACCATAATTTAAATGCATCAATTCTTCTACAGTCTTCCTTATTCATGATCCAACATTCATATGCATATGAGGTTTTTGAAAATTTCATGGTCTGAGTCAGGCACCTCTTAGTCCTCGAACTGACATCTTAGCTCTTTAACACTTTAAAGAGGTCTTTTGCAGCAGATGTGACTATAGAATTCCTTAACACTGACAGATCAAATGTCATAGGGGGATAAAAAATAAGTCTTCCTAATTTTGATTTCTACATGAATAGGAATGCCTGTGCTACAGTCAAAGAGATTTCCAATAAAATCTAAACAGTATTCAACTATTAAAAGATTCTGATTACTAATAGTAAAGGGTTAGGAGTCCAATAAATTCAAGATTATTGGAATCCAGCATTGAAAGATGTTTGAATTACATGTCATGGCAACCCAAAATATTGCCTGATAAAATCAGAAGTTGTTCAAGCAAACTTCATTTATCATTCTTTTAATTATGAATACTTGCCACTAAAGTGATGTAGCCAATTCAGAGCTTATTGAATTAAATAATTATAAAGTCAGATAAAATACTAAAGAAAAAATACATATGAAACCCTGGTGGGGCCCACCTGCTACCTGAAAGGTTGGTGGCTCAAACATTGTAGTCACTCACAGAAAACAAGATCTTGCAATTTGCTCCCATGAAGATTGCAGCTAATGAAACCCTATGGGACAGTATGAAATAATGAAATTTAATTTACTATGGAAATGCATTTGCTATGTAAGCTTTCTCAAACTGAAAATACTGAAGAAAAAATTCAAGCCTTAACTTGCAATGCTGAAGGATTCTAGGGGTATCCAAAAAAAAAATGGAAGGAATACACAAAGTTGCAGTACTAAAACGATATTTATCCATTTCAAAAGGTATCATATGATCAAGAACCTATGGTATTACAAAACTCAAAATTATTTTTAAGAAAAAAGAACAAACTTACTAGACAGAAAGAGACTGGAGTAACCTGAGACTGTAGTCCTCGATCAATCTTTAGATCTGGAAAGGAACACACCCTTTTCAGCCAAGCAGTAGATAGATTTTTAGGGGGAACAACACTAGCAAGATATGTTCACTATGAATGATGGAGTGGTCAATTGTTTTGAATCAAGGGGGCAACATGTACTGAGGGACAATGGCGAAGAAGAATGGGAAGGTGGGCAGAAAGGAGGTGGTAGCCATAGGGAGGAAGCAGATGACTATTGTTCCAAAGAGGGGATTGCAAGCATTGAGATGCAACAAAATTGATTGTTTGTTGAGTGTAAGGCTAATGATCTTGTCTGTAAACCTTTTCACTCAATTAAAAAATAAAAAGTAAAAAGATAAAATAAAATAAGAACCAATGGTATTGAATAAAGAAGTGCAAGCTATACTGAAAACATTGGAGAAAACAAGGCTCCAGGAATTGACAGAAATTTCAACAGACTGGTACAGTGCTAGAATCATTCAATTTTGGGGGCCAAGAAATTTGAGAGGCAGCTACCAGGCCATCCAACTGAAAAAAATCCATATTTGTGCCCATTCCAAAGAAAGATAATCCAATAGAATATGGAATTAACATCACATCTAATAAATGCTACTGAAGATAATTTTTAAATGGTTGCAGGAGTACATCAACAAGGAACTGCCAAAAATTCACATTGTTTTCAGAAGAGGATGTGGAGCAAGAGTTATCATGGCTGGTATCAGATGGATCTTGGCTAAAAGCAGACATTACCAGAAAGACGCTAACATGTGTAATTGACTATGCAAAAGTATTCAACTGTGTGAATCATAACAAACTATGCCTAACATTGTGAAAAATGGGTATTCCAGAACACTTAATTGTGCTCTTGAGGAACCTCTACATAGACCTAGAGGCAGTTGTTCAAACAGAACAATGGAATACTAAAAGGTTTAAAAGGTGAGCACCAGGGTTGTATCCTTTCATCACACTTATTCAACCTTCATGCTGAGCAAATGATCCAAGTAACTAGATTATATGAAGAAGAATGTGACATAAGGATTGACAGAAGACTCATCAGCAACCTTTGATGCAAATGACATACCTTGCTTGCTGGAAGTGAAGAGAACTTGAAATATATACTGAGGAAAACCCAAGACTACAGCCTTCAGTATGGATTACACCTCAGTATAAAACAAATGGACAAATAAAAAACATCATGATAAACGGAAAAAACACTTAAGTTGTTAAAGACTTCATTTTACTTGGATACACAATCAACACTCATAGAAGCAGCAGTCAAGAAATAAAAGTAAGTATTGCATTAGACAAATCTGTTGCAAAAGACTTCATTAAAGTTTTAAAGAGTGAAGATGCCACTTTGAGGACTAAGGTGCATCTGACCAAAGCCGTGATTATTTTCAATCAACTCATATACATGTGAAAGCTGAGAAATGAATAAGGAAGATCAAAGAAGAATCTATGCATTTGAATTACGATGTTGGTAAAGAATATAGAAAGTACCATGGATTGTCAAAAGAACAAACAAAACTGTGTTGGAAGAAGTACAACCTTAGGATGCTAAGACTTCGTCTTTCATACTTCAGACATATTGTCAGAAGGGACCAGTTTCTAGAGAAAGACACCATGCTTGGTAAAGTGGAGGGTCAGTGAAAAAGAGGAAGACCCCCAATGAGATGACTTGGCACAGTGGCAGCAGCAATGGGCTCAAGAGCAGCAACAATTATGAGGTTGACACAGGACCATTCACCATTTCATTCTGTTGTGAATATGATCACTATGAGTTGGTGCCAACTCCACGGCACCTAAAAACAACACTTTGGTTATGATGTCAGAAGTGACCAGTCCCTAGAGAAGGACATAATGCTGGGTAAAGCAGAGGATCAGAGATAAGAGGAAGACCCTCCAAAATATGGATTGACACAGTTATTGCATCATTGGGCTCAAACATGGCAACAATTGTGAGGCTGGTGCAGGACCCAACAGTCTTTCATTCTGTTGTGCATAGAGTCACTATGAGACGGCATCAACTCAGTGGCACCTAACAACAGCATGTAAACTTTCACATAAAGCACAACAAATTAAAACAAAGACAAAAAAACAAACACAGTCCTTGCGGGGCAGTTCTACTTAGTCACATGGGGTCTATACGAGTTGGAATTTTCTTGATGGTATCTAACAACAACTTCATTTATATGTTGTTGTTGTGAAGTACTGTTGAGTTAGCTCCTGACTCAAAGCAATCCTGTGAGTGGTTGGTGCATTTCTTAAGAGTGGCTGGTGGGTTTGAACTGCTGACCTCTCGGTTAGCCGTCCACTGCTCATCTCACAACGCCATACCAGGACTTCCATTTATATATAAACACATAATATTAACAAGGGAAGTGAAGAATTATTTTTCTAAAGGAACTACTTGCATTTTTATTATTATGAAAAAGCATGGGGGAGGAGTAAAGGTATCACTTACAGGTACTCAGAGTCCTAGTGTGTGCTATGAGTTAATGCATTGGACTGCACAGTTGGTTTGAACCATAAGGTTGGTGGTTCAAGCTCACCAGCCATTCCTTGGAAACCCAATACAGGGTTGCTATGTGTCAGACCAACTCAATGTTACTCAACAACAACAATAGGTACTCAATAAATTCATCTTTACGGCTGACAAATACCTGTACTTATTTCTTTTTTCTTTAACTTTTTATTGTGAATTGGGTGAAGATTTACAGAGCAGATCATCATTTTTATATTCAACTAATCATATATGGTCATACCTAACTGAATGCTCCTGATCTTGTCTGATCTTGGAAGCTAAGCAGGATTGAGTCTGGTTAGTACTTGGATGGGAGACTAAGAATACCAGGTGCTGTAGGTTTAAATTTTTTGACCCCCTGCTGTGGCACTGTAGGATCAACACTGGACTTCGAACCACAAGGTCAGCAGTTCAAATCCACCAGTTACTCCTTGGAAACCCTATGAGTTGGAACCGACTCGACAGCACTAACGATTAACAACAACAATCATATACTTGGTTTCCTTCCAATTACTGCAATCCCCTAAATGCAACATCACTTATCCCACTTCTCTGTGGCTCTTGTTTCCTTTCCATCTTCTTTCCCAACCATTCTGAATTGCGTCCTGAGATAAATGTGGTCCATTTGATCTTGAATGACTGGCCATTCTATAGTGTGCATACTTCACTAGTGTTTTTGCCCTCCATCTTTATCTATCTGGAGTCCTGGTGTGGCACTGTAGAATAAGCACTGAACTGCTAACTGCAAGGTCAGAGGTTCAAACCCATGAATTATGCCTCAGAAACTCTACATAGGGTTACTATGAGTTTGAACCACTGGAAGGCACTTAATAACAGCAACAACATATGCCTATCTATTCCTTGGCTGAAAATTGAATTAGGAGGGTGAGTTCAGTTCCAGGACTGAAGGGTAACCAAGACCCATAGTCTTGGGTTCCTCCAGTCTCTTTGTAAGTCTGGTCTTTTTTTTTTTATTATTTTTTTTATAATTTTCAATTTTGTTCTTCATTTTCTGCCACTCTATCCAGGGCCATCTACGTGATCCTTTTCAAAGCAGCTGGTGAGGTGAACTGGCACCACCTAGTGATCTCAGGGTTGTGGTGATTGAGGCACACATGCTCCATCAGTCCAGTCGGCTCATTGTTTCCCAGTGTCTTCAATTTTCATCATCCTTCTTTCCTCCGCACAAGGAGCGAAAGATCATAAGTCACATCTTGTTGTTGTTAGTGCCGTCAAGTCAGTTCCAACTCATGGTGACCCTGTATAGGGTTTCCAAGGAGTGGTTGGTGAGCTTGAACTGCCAGCCTTGAGGTTCGAAACAACTTTTTAGTCCAGCGCATTAACCCACATCAGCTTTAAGATCCCAGTAGCTGCTCACCAAAATAGGATGTAGAACATTATGTTTGTGGACTATATTATGCCAATTGACCATGGTGTTCTCCCCCGAAGACTATGGGTTTGAGTCTCCAAGCTTAGCAGTTCATTCCCTCAGAGTGTTTGGTAGTATGTAAGAACAGTATATAAGAAGTTTTAATAATTTTGTGTCTGTATCCTCCACCAGAGCACAAGAAGATAAAATATCACAATGAAATGTACAAAGACCTGCTGTCCTGGTGTGACACTGGGCTAACGTGCTAGACTGCAAGGTCACTTTGAACCACAAAGTTGATGGTTCAAGCTCACCAGTTGCTCCTCAGAAACACTATAAAGGGTCGCCATGAATCGAAACCAACTTGACAGCACTTAAAAACAACAACAACGAAGACCTGGAATTAGAAAACCAAAGGGGACAAACACGCTCAACATTTCTCAAGATGAAAGAACCAAAGAATAAATGAAAACTTCAACTTGCACTATTGAAGGATTCTATGGACAAAACATTAAACAATGCAGAAAGCCTCAAAAGACGGTGGAAGGTATACATTGAATGACTGTGCCAAAAAGAAATGGTCGATGTTCAACAATTTCATGATCAAGAACCAATGGTATTGACGGAAGAAGTCCAAGGTACATTGAAGGCACTGGTGTAAAGCAAAGCCCCAGGAACTGATAGATGTAAATTGAAATTTTTCAATACAATGATGCAGCACTTGAGGCGCTCACTCATCAATGCCAAGAAATTTGAAAGACAGCTACCTGGTTAACGGATAGGAAGAGATCCATATTTGTGCCCTTTCTAAAAAGATGTGACCCAATGGGATGTGAAAATCATCAAACAATATCATTACTATCCCATGTAAGTAAAATTTTGTTGAAAATAATTCAAAATTGGTTCAAACAGTATATTGAAAGAGAAATGCCAAAAACAAGCTGGATTCAGAAAAGAAGAGACATTGCTGATGTCAGACAGATCTTGTCCAAAAGCAGAGAATATCAGAAAGACATTTACTTGTGCTTTGTTGACTATGCAAAAGCTTTGTACTGTGTGGATTATGACAAATTATGGATAACATTTCAATAAATGGTTTTAAATCAGAAAAGGTGTGTGCCAGTGTTGTAATTTCTCACCATACTCATTCAAGCTGTATGCTGAGAAATAATCTGAGAAGCTAGATTCTTGGAACCTCATAGGATTGGTGTGGTCCTGTGGGTTAATATGCTGGACCACAAAGTCAGTTTAAACTGAAAGGTTGGCAATTCAAGCTCACCAGCCGCTTCTCAAAAGCCCTACACAGGGTCACTGTGGGTGGAAACCTCCTCGATGACACTAACAACAACAACAAATAGGATTGGAGGAAGACATATTAACAACATGTGATATGCAGATGATACAGCCTTGCTTGCTGGAATCAAAACGGATTTAAATACTTATTGATGAAGATCAAACAGCCTTCCCTTTGGTTGCACCTCAATGTAAAGAAAACAAAATTCCTCACAACTGGACCAATAAACAATATCATGGTAAACAGTGAAAAAAAATTGAAGTTGTGAAAGAGTTCATTTTGTGTGGATCCACAATCAACACTTATGCAAACAGCAAACAAGAAATCAAACCTTCTGCACAATACATCTTTATAATGTTCAAGGGCAAAGACATTGGTTTGAGGACTCAAGTGAGCCTGACCCAAGCCATGGTATTTCCAATTGCCTCATATGCATGTAAAGGCTGGACAGTGAATTAGGAAGACCATAGAAGAAGTAATGCATTTGCATTTTGATGTTGGAGAAGAATATTGAAGGTACCACGTACTGCCAGATGAACAAACAGGTCTGTGTTGGAAAAAGTAGAGCCAGAGTGCTCTTTAGAAGCCATGATGGTGAGGCTTTGTCTCTCATGCTTCGGACATGTTATCAGGAGGGACCAGTCCCTGGAGAAAAAAATAATCTTGCTTGGTAAAATGGAGGTAAAAGAGAGGGAAATCCCCAGTGAGATGGGTTGGCACGGCAATGGCCTAAAGCTTAACAACAACCGTGAAGATGGTGCAGGACCTGGAAGTGCTTCGTTCCGTTGTGCATAGGGTCACTATGAGTCAGAAATGACTTGACAGCACCTAACAACAACAACAACAGTATGTTTCACCATACAATCCTGGTGTGACACTGTAGGATGAGTAATGGACTGACAGCCATTAAGGTCAGCAGTTCAAACTTATCAGTTATTCCTTGGAAACCCTATACAGGGTCGACTTGAAGGCACTTAGCAGCAACAATAACAATGTTTCAACACATTTATGTATATATGTTTGAAGCATATACAAGTATCCTCTTTACAAACATACAGCATGTACAAATATCCCGTCAAATCTTTATATATTTGGATCTGTACCTGGTTCTTATGGTGTCACTACAAATATATTTTCATGTGCTTACAGATTTGTAGATTTAATGTATTTATAAAGTCATTACATGGCTGATGTTATAAATGAGGGGTAATGCTAAAATAATATGACTAATTTTAAGCAACAAGACCAGTAATTAACCCCTTTTTATGGACAGTGAATAAGGAAGACTGTCGAAGAATTGATGCATTTGAATTATGGTGTTGGAGGAAAATATTGAAAGTATCATGAGCTGCCAAAAGAACAGATCTGTGCTGGAAGAAGTGCAGCCAGAGTGCTCCTTTGAGGCCAGGATGGCCAAACTTCGTCTTTCATACTTCAGACATATTGTCAGGAGGGACCAGTCACTGGAGAGGGATATCATGTTTGATAAGTTAGAGGGCCAGAGAAAAAGAGGAAGCGCCCCAGCAAAATGGAGTGGCAAAGCAGCAGCATCAATGGGCTCAAGCATGGCAACAATTGTGAGATTAGCCCAGGATTGGGCAGTGTTCCATTCTGTAATAAATAGGGTTGCTATGAGTCGGTACTGACTTGATGGCACTAACAACAGCAACAAAGTAGTTACATTGAGAATATTCACATGGATCCATCTTAATCTCAAAACTGTTTTAACATTGCCTATCTTTATTTACTTCCATGTGCAAGCATGATCATGCATTTATAAGTGTTGGAGGAAAACTTTATTTTTAGGGTGAATTAAATATGCAGAAAAATACCAAATAAGATATGTGATAGAACAAATATACCAAAATTATAATGATAGAATCTAGCTACACTATAAAATTCTTTCAAGTTGACTATATGTTTGAATATTCTCATAATTAAATCTAGGGGAGATGTCAAACAGAGTTAAAATCTAATTAATAATATAGGTTATCTGTTGGGTAATACACTGCATATAAAACATGAACTAAAATAACTACATGAATTTTCAAACGTATCATAACTCAACTCTTTTTTCTATAGACAATTAGATAAGAAGTATTTCCAACATGCTTCACGGCAATCTTTTAAATTAATTGTATAGCGTGGAAGAGGTTGTTGTTTATTTTGATTTATAAATCCATGCAATTATATTGATTGTAGCTCATGGAGTCAAGTTTATGGCTTCACTCCACTAACTAGGAATGCTAGATTGATTTGCGTCCCTGACATAGTTATATTGCTCCTTCACTAAAGTATGCTTTTTTAAAAAACTATGTAGGCAAGAACAGAGATTTGATCAAAAGTGTAACTAATTGATACTGGTATTGAGCCCTGAATTCATTTAAATTATTATTTTCCTAATAGTGTAGAGAGAGACCAAGATTTATGAACACATACTCCTTGTCTGTGAATGGCACTCAAGCCCAAGAAAGATGCCCTTAACCATAGATTTTTAACTGCAAAATATACTCCTACCATTTCTGTTCCCTTTTCTCTTTTAGAACCCATCATTTCCTCCATGGAGTCCTGGTATGGTGCTGTGGATTAATGCGCCAGACTGCAAAACTGTTTGAACTACAAGGTCAGCAGTTCAAGCTCACGAGTCACTCCTTGGAAACTCTATACAGGATCGCTATGGTTCGGAACCTACTCGACAGTACTTAACAACAACATATCCTCCATATCTAGCTATTTCCCTGAGCCAGTTTTGGCGCAACACTTAAAAACCACAAAATGATGCTGGGAGGTGGGCATAGATTCCATAATAAAACTGTGGAGTTGTTTCAAATTCAGCAAAGCAATGGTCACATCATTAAAAGCTTCAGAAGAAAAAAAAAAAATTATTCCATTTTCTCTTCCATGGAACTCACAGAGAAAAAGGTGGATGACAGCCACCAGCACTGTGTGAAGTGACAGCTCTGCCAAAACTGTGAATAATTAACAGATTTGAAAATATAAGTAGCTTAAGCCAATCACACATTTGGCAGAGGTGAAAGTTAACTGTGCTAAGTTGCTACTACAAGTGCACTCTTTCTCAAAAACACCATTTCCCACCTGCCCAGTCACACTACAGAAAGCTGGCTCCCTGTCCACATGCCCCAAGATCATGATGCAGAATCTGAAAACTAGAGGAGAAAACACAATATTTAAAGTAGTTCAGATTCACGGGATTTTGTATTGTTTTCTGAAAAATAACTTTTTATTGTTTAAAATAAATTAGCTTATTTCCCTAGGTACAGATATTCTTTCTTTCCCTACCATATCAAAACTACCTATCTGCTTCTGTTGAGTCGATTTTGATTCATGGCGAACCCACATGCGCTGCATAGGGTTTTCAATGGATATTTTTTTCAGAAGTAAATCACCTGACCTTTCTTTCTACAAGTCTCGGAATGAGCAAGATTCTCCAATCTTTTAGATAGTAGCCAAGTTAATCGTTCGTACCACACAGGGATTCCTTTTCTAGCATGTTGTTGTTACTGTTAGGTGTCATTGTTGCTGTTAGGTGTCGTTGAGTCCGTTGTGACTCATAACGACCTTATGAGTCACAAGAGAATGAAACACTGCCTGGTCCTCACAATTGCTGTTACACTTGATCCCATTGCTGCTGCCACTGTGCCAATCCATTCACCGGAGGTCTTTCTCTTTTCCGCTCCTCTAGCACAGATAATAGAAAATATGCAAATTTCTCTTCTTATTATAATATCTTTCAATTCTACATAGGAACTTCTTCAAAATTCAACACTTTTCCTCCTCAAAAGTTGGGCTACATATTTTAAAGGAGAATGGAGTCACTCACTTAAATGTTTTCCCTAGGGAAGAATGAATCCTGGTGTGGAGTGTGGTATAAAACACTGGATGGCAAGGTTAGCAGTTTAAACTCACCAGATGCTTTTTGGAAACCCTATATGGGGTCGCTATGAATCAGAACCAACTCCAAAGTACTTAACAATAACAAAAACAAAGGGAAGAATACTATGCACTGACTTCCTCTCAAGCCCAAGAATGTATAACATAAAAAGCAGACAGAGTAGTAGTGTATATGAAAATTTGGCTAACAAATGTTTTGCTGCCTTCAAAAACTCATTTGAAAGTTAATGACTGGCCTGGAATGACTTGTGAAACTTAGTTCTTTGGTCCATTTTATCAACGCGCATTAGTACTTTAATAAGCAAAGACTGGGAACACTCCTCCTTGAACAAATTCTCTTACAGTAATAAAACACTGGCATTTTTCTTATTTAGAGCTATTTTTTATATGTTTGGTGAAAATCAGGGTCATTTTTTTCTACATGAAATCCCATGTTTTCTTTTTTTCTACTATACATTCTTTGCTACTTTCACATAATTACTGTTTCTTAATTTTACTTCCTTAATTACCTACAGACATAATATTTTTCTTAGCTATATTTAGAAGCTAACTTACTGTATTAGCTTTTAAAATATGAAAGTCTCACCTTTGAAAGTACATATCTGTTCCTACATTTATGTGATGAAGCCAAAGTAAAACAAACCCCTGCTGTGGAGTCTATTTGGGACAAATAGAACTGGCCCACAGGTTTTCCAAGGCTGTAATCTTTTCAGAACCAGACAAGTGTCTTTTATGCTGACTCAGAGGGTATCTGCCACATCTTTCTCTACTTGAGTAGTTGATGGGTTCACTAGCTACGTTTTAATTAACAACCTAGTGCTTTAACCACTATACCACTAGAGCTCCTTGTTACATGATTGCTGTTGTTGTTTAGTGCTTTCGAGTCAGTTCTGACTCTTAGTGACCCTGTATAGGGTGGTTTCCGAAGAACAGATGGTGAGCTCGAACCACTGGTCTTGCAGTCCAGTGCATTAACCCACAGCACCATATCAATGACAGTGGTAATAAAAGATTTATTAAAAATGCCTCACAGCTCAAGATGCTATTTTTAAAATTCATAGGCCAAAAATAATTCTGCTGCTCAAATGTAAAGAGATCATGTTTGATGTTTAATAGTCAGAATTCTATTGCCTACAGTCTAGATGCACAGTGCTTTTAGTCTAACATACAGCAGGGTCGTTATGGATTCTAAAGAACTTGTGACCCCTCCAACAGTCACTCAAGTTAAAAATTAGCCCCACATGAGGACGTGGTAAACACAATGAACGTTAAGAAAACATCCAAATCTCATAAGCATAATCTGATGTGGCACTGTGGATCATCACTGGACTGTGAACCATAAATTCAGGTATTCAAGCCCACCAGCTGCTCCTCGGAAATCCTATACAGGGTCGCTATGAGTTGGAACCAACTCAGTGGCACTTAACAACACCATGCTCTATTTATTATACTTCTCTCCTGCATATAAGTAAAAGCTAGCATAGTGAAGGATTAAATAATGATTTATTAGAAACTGACTTTTGTAACACTCAAAGAAATAATTGCTGGTAGAGTTGTGGCTGTAATGGAATAAAGTCACAAATGTTCAAAGGGCTTTATTTGCCCTTGACCTCAGAGAGATTTTACCAGGAAGTCAGAAGTAAAGCAAGACTCCAGGTGAGGTACCAACAAGGACATTGGATGTATCTTCTACTAAGTTGGTGCATCTTGCCATTCCTTGATAATCACATCTCGTTCCATGTTTATACACAAGGTGACTGACTGCCATTATCGGGGGTATAAGCAACTTTTAGAAAACTGTAGCAGTTACAGACATCTTCTCTATGTGATTATGATTTTTACTGTCCCTGTTGCAGCAGGATTTCATTCAATCATTAATTTGACAATTGTAACAAATTATAATAACGTAAATCCCAAATTTCTGGAGAGCCTACCATATACTAGGTTATTTCATATTCATATAAAAATTTTAAATATTCAAGTAAGTAAGAATTCATAATGTCATTGCAGAATTTTTATATAACTTAAATTATTAATTTTTAACCCAACTATTACTTACTTTAAGGAGCTTTGGTAGTGTAGTTGTTACTTATCGGGCTGTGAACCTCAAGGTCAGCAGTTCAAAACTACCAGCTGTTCTGCAGGAAAAAGATGAGGCTTTCTCTTCCCATAAAGATTTGCAACCTCAGAAACCTTGTGCGGGGTCGGTATGAGTTGGAACGGACTCCAGGGGCACATAACCAACCAAATAACCAACCATTACTTACTTTGGAGTCTTGTTGTGTTGCTGTGGACTAATTCACTGGACTGCAAAGTCAGTTTGAACCACAAGGTCTGTGGTTCAAGCTCACCAGGAGCTCCTCAGAAACCCTATATAGGGTCACTATGGGTCAGAGCCGACTGAACGGCACTTAGCAACCACAACAACATTACTTACTTGTTTCATAGATGGTCACAGTATCCTAGTGCTCAAGCTGCATCAACATTTTCAGTCCTGAGGGTCCCTGTTAGGTTGTTGTTGCTGTTAAGTGCCGTTGAGTCGATTCTGACCCATAGCGACCCTGTATAGGGTTTCCAAGGAGCAGCTGGTGAGCTTGAACCACCGACCCTGCAGTTTAAATGACTTTGCAATCTGACTAGCCCACAGCGCCACACCAGGACTCTGTGTTATAGGTGGTGAAGCTGCAATTTCAGAAAACTCAGTTAAAAACCTGGGTGTTGATGAAAGAGCTCTGGTAGCGTAGTGGTTACGAATCGGGCTGCGAACCTTAAGGTTAGCGGTTCGAAACTACCAGCTCCTCCGCGGGAGAAAGATGAGGCTTTCTACTCCCGTAAGGATTTACACCCTCGGAAACCCTGTACAGGGTCGCTATGGGTCGGAACCGACTCGACGGCACTTAACAACAACAACAATGAAACTCAGGATGGCCAACAGCTCACAATTTACAAACAGAACACCAATGAAAGCTGAAGGAACACTGAGCCTGCAAGCTTTGTAAACTGGTTCGTAGTGCATAGCTCAACGCCATAGTTTTAAAATTGTATAAGGCTACAGCACACAGTCCATGGTTGCTTACAAATAATAATTCCCTTCACCCTGGAATAAGTCTGACTAGAGGAAAAATCTGTGCATGAACAAAAGAAAGAAAAGAGAATTCCGGCTTCTATGTATTTCTGCTCAATGCTAGCAGCAATGCACACATGAACTCACTGTACAAATTCATTAAACTCACTTTTTTAAAGTTATTTTATATAGAATGTTTCCACAATTAGCTTAGGAAAAATCCTAGAATTAAACTGCAAATAAAACACCTAGAGGCAGTTCAGAAAAATTTCAAGACAGAAAATATCTAAAAGAAATCTACAAGTTCACAGACTTTAATTTTACTAAATTATCAGAATGGTAATTTAATCATTACGCTTTATTCAAATTTTCCACCCTTGCATTATGAATAAAAAAGAGAGCACTATGTCTTAAAAAAAAAAAAAAAAAGGAGCCCTATAGCACTGCAGGATAAGCACTGGACTGCTACCCACAAGACTGGCAGTTGATACCCACCACCTGTTCTGTGGGAGAAAGAGGCTATCTGCTTATGTAAAGCTGTTCAGAAACACTATAAAGAGTTACTGTGAGTTGGAACCAACTCAGTGGTAGTGGGTTTGATTTTTTGGATATCTAATAGAATGCTTTTTCAATAAAGTTTCATGTCGATTTAAAGAGTTAAATTACAGTTTAGAATGATAGTAAAAATAACTTTAATCACGTATAATCATTATACATATATAGTTGGTAATTATTATTCTAGTAATATATTTGAGAATACAATCTCAATTTAATCTTTACAGAAAATAATCAGCTTCCCTAAGAGTAAACGAGTTAGTCTCTCATGTCCACAAAGTCAGTGTGAACATTGTTCCAAAGCCTTCAGTCCTAGCTACTCAACACCTGAAAAGAGGAAATAATTCTCAAAAACAGCTGGCACCATAAAGCCTTCACTTTTAGTACAGTGTGAGATATATTTACTTGGGAGTATGTTACAGTTCTAGACAGTAAGTAGAAAATTCTATTCTTGGTTATTATCTGTTGCAATAACCACAGAGCATCTGAGTTCACCAATCCATTCGACTGTCTTTATCAAGAAAGCCCTCTCTGTCTCTTCAGATACCGTTCTGAGTCAGCATAAAAGACACATTTTTTTTGTTTTTTAATTCCAAAGGGATAATCTTCACAGATTTTCTCAATGGACACAGAACAATCACAGGGGCTTATTATTAAGAAGTTTTAAGAAAATTAGAAACTGCATTGGTGACAAAAAAGGCCAGAAAAGTTGCACCAAGGATTTTTTTTTTTGTTTTCTATCACAAAGAACCTGCTTCTTCTTCAAAGATAGCAAGGACTGATCTACAAGAGTTTATTTTAGGAAAGCTTACCCCTTCCGCTCTACAGCCCTGATCTTGTCTCTTCAGACTTCTTTTTGTTCTCCAAACTCAAAAAAACATTTAAAAGGAACACAATTTGAGTTCCTGGAGGATGTCAAAAATGCCATTTTACTTGGTGTACATGGGAGAATACAGAATTCTTTGGGGAAGGGTTAAAAAGATGGAAACACTGCCTTCAGAAGTGTACAGACCTAGATGGAGAATGTGTTAAGAAACAAAAGCTTCTCATTTCTATACTTTCATTTAATAAAGTTTTCTATGTGCAGAAGTATTTACCCTCATATGTTTTATAGGATGTTTATAAATATTATAGAAACAGTTGTGATGGCAGGTATTTGAAAGAAGTAAAAGCTTATCTTCAAAAATATTTGTAATTCATCCAAGGACATAAGCTCGTTGATTATATGCACTTTTTTCACCTAATTTGAAATCTATTCTATTGATTTTTTTTTTTTTTTTGACATTATATGCAACTTAATCTACCTGTTGTTTTTGTTAAGTGACATCATGATGGTAGCAACCCTGTATAAGGTTTCCAAGGAGCAGCTAGTGAGTTTGAACTGACGACCTTGTGCTGATTCAGCAGTGCCACACCAGGAGTTCATTTAGCGTAGTGTCTACGAGTTGGGCTGCTAACCTGAAAGGCAGCAGTTTGAAAGTACCAGTTCTCCCATGGAAGAAAGATGAGACTTTCTGCTACCAAAAAAGATTTACAGCCTGAGAAACTCTATTAGGGTAGCTATGAGTTGGAACCAACTCCACAGCACACCACCACCATGATTTCATAATTATTATAACTTTAGGAGCACTAGTGGGTGGTACTGCAAGAAAAGCACTAGACTGCTATCTAAAAGTTCAGCAGTTGAAGCCTACCAGCCACTCCTTGGTAGAACGATGAGGCTGATTTGCTCTGGAAAAGATTTACAGCCTCGCAAACCCTATACAGCATCTCCTTGAGTCAAAACCACTTCACAGCACCTAACAACAAAAACATAATTCTAAGGAATAATAAAGAAAGAATTTTAGTTAGCTGGTGATATAAGAAAAATATATGTTTTAAAGAATCTTAATGATTTAAATCCATAATATATCAGACATTCTTTCAATTTAGGAGCCAAGGACAGTTAATCACCCAAATGCTAACAAATGTGGCTCATACTTTACTTGGCAATTATGTGGTCTCTCAGAGAATCAATGAGAATTAAGTAGCTGATCAATGAACTCTCCTCTTCAACAGATAACAAAGAGCTCAAAGTTCTTATGTACTGTTCTTCTAAATAAACTAGACAAAACATACGTTTTTATCAGTATACCAGGCTGAAAAGACTTGGAACTTCAATATATTTTTCCACTTTTTAATACAGATGAAATCCAATGTGTTAATAAACATATCTGCTATATATCAAAAGTATTAAGCATCACACACTAGATTTAGAATTTTAAAATCCTTTCATTTAGTAAGATAACCAAAGCAGACCAATGGTTAAGCAATTATAGAACTGACTGAAAATACGAGTGTGATGAAACTGCCCAGCTCACCATTTCTCTAATCTATAAATTATTTTAAATCCCTTGTAAAAAGATTTCAATAGGGTTTCAAACAATGGTTTTCAAACACTCAGGTAGAACTGCATTTCTGCTGGCCACTGATACCTTTATGAACTTCTAAGCTAAGCCACTTCTATGGATCATAGAATGCTTTATTGTTTCCCAAAAGAAAATGAAACTGTTTGAAATATGAGTATTTAGAAAGTTTGTCTCTTTTGTAATGTAGTCAAAGGAGAAAGAAGAGTGAAGTGCTAGAGGTTTCTATACTAAGCAGGTTTTGAAAATTAAAAGCAAAGAAGTATATGATAAAGTCACACTAATAAAAGCAATAAAACACTTCCAGGGAATGCCTACCATGAACAATTTCATAAGCCTGGTATCTAGCCCCAGATTCTTTTCAAGTGAGGTTGCTTTGTGTCAACTTGCTCCCCAGCTCATTTCACACCAACCACACTCTACTAAGCTTTGTGCTAACTATAGGAGAGCTTGGGATTTCATAGCTGGTGGCAATTTGTTGCAACTTTTGTGTATTATACAGTCAGAACTAATTCAAGTGCATGAATGAACATATAATGAAGCAACATCTCTTAGATTTGGAGTGGAAGGTCAAACTAAGTTTTCATATACCTTCCAAGACTATTAGAATTAGCAAAGGTAGTTTTGTGAAAATGTTGCAAAACTACTCGACACTACATAAATGTCATAAATTATGAAGCAATGAAACACCTAGATATGCTATTCTCTTAAAATGCAATACTTTGTTTCCTTTATCCAATATTTAAAGAGCTATCAAACCCACAAGCAAAATCAAAATTACTTAAAACTTTGGTTGATAATTTTACCTAAAATTGGTTGATAATGTTAAGAACAGTCTTACTTTACTATAAATGTTAAATAATATAAAACGTAAAAGACTATACTCTATCTTAATTCTTTGTATTACTTTAAAAACCTGAATATGCTTTAAAAGTTGATGTTTGCCTGTCCAAAAAAATCATATAGACCTTCTAGATTTTACAGTTGCATTCCTTAACATCGGTGCATGAAAACAATAGTTTTTATCTTTATAACTTCATTTTAATAGAACTAAACTGTTTTGTTTTTAACTGTGAACTATCTGAAAATACAAATCTGAAAAACAAACAAACTTGTTTCATTCTGCCATATCGATTTGAAAATCTTTACAGTACTCCTAATAATGGAACTAAATCATTCTTTGCTTTAACAATCAATCATTCATTATGAAACATTTATGGGAGGAGTCCTGGTGTGGCACTGTGGGTTAATGCCCCAGACTGTGAAGCAGTTTGAACTGCAAGGTCGGTGGTTCAAGCTCACCAGCTGCTCCTTGGAAACCCTATATAGGGTTTTCGTGGGTCAGAATCGACTCCACAGCATAACAACAACAATATATAAGAATGGACTCCTGGTGTGGTGCTGTAGGATAAGCACTGGACAGGGTCAGCAATTCAAACTTAACAGTCAGTCACTCTTCGGCACAGGGTGGCCGTGAGTTGGATCCAATTAGATAGCACTTAACAACAAACAACAATCTATAAGAGACACAATACTAGCAAATGGCTGCACAAAGATAAGATGAATACATACCCTGGTGGCACAATGGTTAAGCATTAGGCAGTTAACTGCAAGGTTGACGTTTTGAACCCACCAGCTGCTCAGTGGGAGTAAAATGTGGCACTGTGTTTCTGAAGAGAGTACAGCCTTGGAAACCCTCTGGGGCAGTTCTACTCTGCACACAAGGGGTTGCAATGAGTCAGAATCGACTTGACAGCAACGGATTTGGTTTTGGTTTTTGTATATATTAAAATCTTTCTTACAGTCAAACTTATAACCATGCCAAGAATGTGTCTTCACATATTGATTTGCAGATTACGACAGTCATTTTTCAATGAATATTTAGAGCATTTGCAAGTCAAGCAGCAAGATTCTAGATTATGGAATAGATCATTTTAATAAAATAAAATGTCACATGTAATGTAGAGATAAATTATATTGTTCATGCTTATTTATTTTGAAGAATATATAAGCATTTACCTTTCCTGTCAACATTGTGAAAGCATGCACTTGGATTGGTACATTTCCAATACTTTAGAGACTTAATTTTCATAATTAATTCAAGTATGGATTCTGTATAAACAGTTAATATGGTTGGGTACTAATCAAAAGGTTAATGGTTTTAGTCCACCCAAAGGTACATTAGAAGAAATGCCTGGCAATCTACTTCCAAAATATCAGACACTGAAAATCCTACAGAATACAGTGCTACTCTGATAAAACACAGGATTGTTGTGAGTCAGAGTCAATACAATGGCAACCAGTTTTCTGGTTATTCTTTTAAAAACAAACAAAAAAGGTAAACAAATATTTCTCCATTTACCATAAGGCAGAAGCTGCTTTTACCCTTGAGGTCAGCAGTTTGAATTTACCAGCTGCTCCAAGGGAGAAAGATGAAGCTTTCTACTCCTGTAAAAATTTACAGCTTCAGAAACTCTGTATAGGGTTTCTATGAGTCAGAATTGCCTCGATGACACACAACAAACACCACCGCTATACTGAGTTTCCAGATAGGCTGTTTTGTTTTTACAAGAGGCAAAATAGTCTAACAGTTCACAGTAAAATCTTCTGAACCAGAACATCTAGACTAGAACCTACACTCGGACCCTCACCAGCTGGATGACCCTGGGCAATTTACTAACATCTTTGTCCCTTAGTTTCTTTAATAAGATCAGTATGTATCTCACAGAGTTGGCATGACATATTAATACATTCCTAAGAATATTAATATTAAACTTCAAAGAGACATTATATGTACTAAATGAGTTGACATTTTAAAAGTGCTTAGAAAAAGGCCTGCCATATAGAAACTTTAAAATAAAATGTTTTACATGTGATTTACTTCTGTTTGACATATATAAGACCAACATCTGAGTTTGAACAATGAAGAATGTAATTCCAAATTGTCCACTCTCAGATAAGTCAAAATACCTTCTTGAAATCTATATAACAATAAAATGAATGATGACTATTACTTTCGGAGAATGTCTTTGTCATTTCTTGGATGAAAGAAAATCCTATATACTATCTAGTGAGGTGTTCTGGTGTGATGCTGTAAAATACACACTGAACTGCTAACCACAAGGTTGGAGATTCAAATCTACCAGCCACTTCTCAGAAACCCTATAGAGGGTCACTATGACTCAACGACACTTAACAACAGCAGTAATTCAATGAACTACTGTATGGAGCCGAGATACAAACATTTGGTCAAAGTGTTTTGCTTATTGCACATTTATACTGTCATTAACCAAGTCATTCAGTATTAACGTAACATCATGCTCCTAGCTAGTTGATCAAAAACTGCAGAAAACCCCTCTATCTTTCTATCTTTCTAAATACTTTACAATGAAAATAAAATATTATTTCCTATAAAACTTTAATGATTGAAAATCTCTAGTGAAAAGATCAAAAGCACACATGGTTTGTGTTTGCCCACATTCTGACGAAACTCCTTTCTTTACCTTGCACAGCCTCTAGGATCTCAGCAAGTTTGTCTGGAAAATAGATTGTTCTGCCTCAACTAGAAGAACATAAAACATAATCCTGACTGTTGCTTCATTCCTTTTATAAGACCAATAATTCAGTTGTCTTATACCCAAAAATGTAGTCTTTATAACATGTTCTGTTCTGTACTGACATTTTTATACCATTTTTCTAAAAGTGTCATGTATCTCCAATGGCTTTATGGGAAGAGTTATAGATCAAGAATCATGACTTCTCCATGGAATCTAGGGAAAATGGATCATTGAGTAAGTGGTATAGAAAACACATGTCCACTGTTTAAGGATTTGGATCTTATCACTGATATTAAGATATCCAAATACTGAATCTATTTCTATTTAAAAGGAAAATAAAAAGAGGATTCCCTAATAAAGTTTAATTTAATTTTTCTTAAAATTGCAGTAATTCAAGACCAGGCAATGTAATCGCCTGTTTTATTTAAAGTGATAAAGAAGCATTTTTGCTAGCCGTCATGTGTTCCTTTATTAATCATTGTTTTCCAACTTTGCATCTGGAGCATAGGATTAATTTAAACCATATTAGAAAATGGTCAAAGAAAAAATAATTCAGCCACTTGAACTAACTTGAAAGTTAATATACTTAGTGTTCTCGACTCAATATGTGAAAGCAAATGAATGAAATGATCTAATTAAAATCTCTGGCATTTTAAAGTTACATATGCATAAGAGCAATTTATTTTAATTATTAATCAAATACTTATAGCAGCAATAAATAATTTAAGCTATAATTACCTATTATAAACAGTGCCATAAATAGGCATGAGTACAGAGGTCATTAGCATATAGAATAATTTTGATTTTTATGTAAAAGTCTTCTCTCTTTCCTCAAGCAGAAATAAAACATCTTTAACCCCATGTTTCAAAGCACCGACCACTATTCAGAAATGTCAATGATTAGAAAGCATTCTCTTTTATCCCAGCACTTATCCTTATGGTTGTGAACTTCATGGAAATGGCCTCTCTAACTTCTATCAGGCAATGTAAATTGTCAGGAGTCAGTCATTTAAAGAGAAGTGAAAATTTGGGGTTGGGTAATAAAACTTTGACAGAGACAAATCTATTCTTTCAGAAACATGTTTAGCAACATTTCCAGGAAAAACAATAACAACAACAACAAAACCCCAACAGAGTTCTGAGAATCATATTAAAGTCTGATCCTGTTATGACTTTCAAAGAAGAAAGTTTCGTTATTACAAGCCAAGTACATTTCTCTAACTGAACGTGTTCTCAAAAATTTTGGAGATGTTCTTACCCTGCACCACCAGCCACCACAAGCTCATAGACTATGAGAAAAATCTAAATGATTTCATTGTGAAAGTTTATGGTTTTTCAGGGGTATTTCTGGGATTACCCCTTTGAGTTGATGTGACGACCAGTTGGTCCTCTTACTTTATAGATTCTTAAAGTTGATGCACAAGGAGCTCTAGTAGCGTAGTGGTTACGAATCGGGCTGCGAACCGCAAGGTCAGCAGTTCAAAACTACCAGCTGCTCTGTGGGAGAAAGATGAGGCTTTCTGCTCCCGTAAAGAGGTACAGCCTCGGAAATCCTGTTCAGAGTCGCCATGGGTCAGAAATGACTCAATGGCACTTAACAACAAAGTTGATGCATGGATTCCTGGTGTGGCACTGTACTGGGAGCCATACGGTCAGCAGTTCAAACCCACCAGGTACTCCTGGGTCGCTATAAGTTGGAACTGACTCGATGGCACTTAACAGCAACAACAAAGTTGATGCAAACCAACACCTGATCAAATCTCCAAGGGTTAGCAATACTCAGTGACCTACAAACTGGCCATGGGAACAAGAGAGGTGTAAACCAATAAAAGCCCTACCTGTGGAGCAACATATCATAGGCACTACATATGCGTACTAGTTTTACTGCTTGAGTCTGACTCTGGAAGAGCTTTCCTCTATTTGATCCCTCCACTGCCATAAGTCTTATATCAGTTTGTCATACCTGTGATGACTTGTGTGATGCTGTGATGCTGGGAACTATGCTACCACTATTTGAGATGCAAACAGGAGCACCCATGGTCAAAAAATTTCAATAGAGAGAGCTTCCAGATTAAGACAGCGTAGGAAGAAGAGGTGAACCACTTCTGAATGGGTAACTATAGAACACGTTATGACTAGCAGCAGAACACTGTAAGATACAGAGAAGGAAGATGAGCAACTCAGGTTGAAAGGCACTCAAAAATATCATTGGAATGACTCCTCAGAGGAGAGTTGACCTTAATGAAGTGGATAGAGTAAAGCTTTCAGGACCGTCATTTTCTGATCAGGCACAACTCAAAATGAGAAGAAACAGCTGTAAACATCCATTACTAATCATAACATCAAATGTTGTTGTTGTTGTCAGGTGCCATTGAGTTGGAACCGACTCATAACGACCCCATGCACAGCAGAACTAAACAATGTCCGATCCTGGGCCAACCTCACTACTGCTGCCACACTTAACTCCATCAATGATGCCACACCTGGCTGATCCATCTCATTGGGGGTCTTCCTCTTTTTCTCTGACCCTCTACCTTACCCAGCATGACATCCTTTTCCAGTGACTGTTCTCTCCGGACAATGTGTCCAAAGTAGGAGAGACGAAGCTTAGCCATCTTGGCCTCCAAGGAGCACTCTGGCTTCACTTCTTCCAAAACAGATCTATTGGTTCTTTTGGCAGTCCACGGCACTTTCAGTATTCTCCTCCAACACCACAACTCAAAGGCATCAATTCTTCTACGATCTTCCTTATTCACTGTCCAGCTTTCGCATCCACAGGAGGTTATTGAAAATACCATGGCCTGGGTCAGGCGCTTCTTAGTCCTCAAGCTGACATCTCTGCTCTTCAGTACTTTAAAAAGTTCCTGTGCAACAGATTTGCCCAATGCAATACATCGTCTGATCTCTTGACTGCTGCTTCCGTGAGTGTTGACAGTTGATCCAAGAAGAATGAAGTCCTTGACAACTTCAATCTCTTCTCCATTGATAAGAATGTTGTTTATTGGTGCAGTGGTGAGGATTTTTGTTTTCTTAACATTGAGATGTAATCCATATCGAAGGCTGTGCTCTGTGATCTTCATAAGTATATGTTTCAAGTCCTCTTCACTTTCAGCAAGCAAGGTTGTATCATCAGCATATCGCAGGTTGTTAATGAGTCTTCCGCCAATCCTCACGCCACGTTTTTCTTCATAGAACCCAGCTTCTCGTATTATTTGCTCAGCATACAGATTGAACAAGTATGGTGAAAGAACACAACCCTGTCGCACACCTTTCCCAATTTTAAAACATTCAGTGTTCCCATGCTCTGTTCGAACAACTGCCTCTTGATCCAGGTACAGATTTCTCAGAAGTATAATTAAGTGTTCTGGAATACTCATACTTCTCAATGTTGTCATCAAATGTACAAAATATGAATACAGGAAAATTGTTGTTGTTGTTAAGTGCGGTCGAGTCTTGCCAACTCATAGCAACCCTGTATAAGGTTTCCAAGGAGCAGCTGGCAGATTTGAAAGGACAACATTGTGGTCCAGTGCTTATCCTACAGTGCCACATCAGGACTCCCCCCAAAATTAGAAGTCATCAAAAATGACATGGAACTCATAAAGATCCATATCCTAGGCATCAGTGAGCTGAAATGGACTGGTATTGACCATTCTGAAGAGGACAAGCATATGGCTTACTATGTTTTTGCTGTCATTAAGTGCCATTGAATGGGATCTAACTTAAAATGACCCTGTATAGCTGTTCCAATGAACAGGTTTGAACCACCAACCTTGCAGTTAGCAGCCCAGTGTTTATACTATAGCACCACACCAAGACTCCGGTTTACTAGGCAAGGGGACCAAACTGAAAAGGAATAGAGTTAATTTCATCATCAAAAAGAGCACTTCAAGATCTATCTTGAAGCACAATGGTGTGTGTAATATGATAATACCCCTGTGCATATAAGGAATACCGGTTAATACCACTGTTATTCAAATTTATAAGCCAAGGATGATGAAATTCAGGAATTCTAGCAACTTCTTCAGTTTGAAACTGATCAAACATGCAATCAAGATGCAGTGATAATTACTGATGGTTGATGTATGAAAAGTTGGAAATAAAGAGGAAGGATTCAGTTGGGAAATGTGGCCTTGGTGATAGAAACGACTCTAGCAATTGCATAAGAGATTTGCAAGACCAATAACCTTTTCATTGCAAATACCTTTTCTCAACAACATAAATTTGTGGTCTGATGTAATTACCCTATGTGTTGTGAATCCTCACCTCTGTGCTGTAAAAGAGGCCATATCAGAAGCAGTGATGTTAATGAGACAGGATGCAATCTACAGGGTTAGGTGGCATTTTGTGTTAATCTCTTTTGTGATATAAAAGAGATTAAGCAAACATGTAAAGCTCAGAGGGACCTTTTGTGGTTGTGAAGTATCGCTGAGTTGCAACCCTGTATAAGCTGGTGAATCTAAACCACTGACCTTATGCTTAGCAATCTAGTGCTTATCCCATAGCGTCACACCAGGATTTTCTGTTATCAAAAGAGAAGACCCAGGAGTGGAACACATCCTTTGGACCCTCGATCCCTGGGATGGGAACCTCCTAGACCCAGGGGAAGAGTGATGCCAAGATACAAGGAGATCTCCAAGGAATGCCAATCCCACAGAGATTGAAAGGAGACAAGAACCGTCCCCCTAAGTCAACAGAAAGAAAGCCTTTCCCCAGAGCTTTCACCCTGAGTTCAGACTTCTACACATATAAACTGTGAGAAAATATATTTCTGTTTACTAAAAACACCTACCTGTGGTATGTCTGTTATAGAAGCACAGTAACTAAGACAATCATCTTCATCTGTCTCTCGCTCTTCCTGTGAGTCCACCTTATTACAAAGCTTTGTGTGAGACCTTATGTGTTTCCCTGGGTAGTGCACACCATTAATGTGGTTGGCTGCTAACTGGAAGGCTGGTGGTTTAAGTCTACCTAGAGGTGCCTCAGAAGAAAAGTATTCTATTTCTGGAAAATCAACCACCTTCTGCTCTGGCACACATAGGTTCATTGTGAATTGGAGTTGATTTGGCAACTAGCTACTGGTTGCTGGTTACAAGAGCTTCAGTGTGTTCACAAGCAGTGTTTCAAGTGTTTCATCTCATATCAGTTGCTACTGAGTAAGTACCAACTCACAGAAACCCAATGCACAACAGAACAAAACACTGCATGGTCCTATGCCAATCTCACAATCATCGCTATATTTAAGCCCATCGCTGCTGCCACTGTGCTAATCCATCTTGTTGGGGGTCTACCTCTTTTTCTGCGATCCTCCATTTTAATAACCATGACGTCCTTCTCCAGGGACTGGTCCCTTCTGACAATATGTCCTAAGTATGGGAGGCAAATTCTGGCCCCACTGGCTTCCAGGGAGCATTCTGGCTGTGCTTCTTCCAACACATATTAGTTTGTTCTTTTGGCAGTCCATGGTACTTTTAATATTTTATTCCATCACCATTGCTCAAATGCATCAATTCTTCTACAGTCTTCCTTTTTCACTGTCCAACTTGAGAATGCTATGAAGTTACTGAAAATACCATGGCTTGGGTTAGATGTCCCTTTCCTAATTTTACACTGAATGGTGTCCCCTTGCTCTGTTTGAACAGCTACATCTTAGTGCTTGTCCAGGTTCCTCATGAGCACAATTAAGTGTTCTGGAATTCTCATTCTCTACACTGTTGTTCATAGCTTATCATGATACACACAATCGAAAGCTTTTGACAGTCAATAAAGCACAGGTACATACATCTTCTTGGTTTTCTCTGCTTTTAGCCAAGACCATCTGACATCAGCAATGTCCCTCATTCCACATGCTCTTCTGAATCAGGCTTGAACATCTGGAAGTTCTCTGTCAATGTATGTTGTTTTTGTATTATCTTTAGCAAAATTTTACTTGAATGTAATATTAATGGTATTGTCCAATGATTTCTGCATTCTGTTTGAACACCTCTCTTCAGAATGGAAACAAATATGGATCTTTTCCAGTCAGTTGGCCAGGAAGCTGTCTTTTGGACACACATAAAAGAGTGCCTCCAGTGCGGCATCAATTTGTTGAAAGATTTCAATTTGTAGTCCATCAATTCCCATGTCTTGTTTTTTCAGCAATGCATTCAATGCACCTTGTACTTTGTCCTTAAATATTGTTGACTCTTGATCATATGCTACCTCTTGAAATAATTGAACATCGACCATTTCTTTTCAATACAGTAACTCTGTGTGTTCCTTTCATCTTTTTTTTTTTTTTTTTTATGCCTTCTGCATCATTCAATATTTGGATCATAGAATCCTACAATATTTTAAGTCGATGTCTGAATTTTTCCTTTGGTTCCCACAGCTTGAGAAATGCTAAGCATGTTCTTCTTCTTCCCTTTTGGTTTTCTAGCTCCAGATCTTTGCACATTTTGTTAAAATATTTGACTTTGTCTTCTTGAGGTGAACTTTGAAATATCCTGTTCAGCTTTTGTACCTCCTCATTTCTTCCATTTCCTTTAGCCTCTCTATGCTGCAAAGCAAGTTTCAGAGTCTCTGCCGACATCCATTTTGGTCTTTTTCTTCTTTCTTGTCTTCTTAATGACCTTTTGCTTTCTTCCTGTATGATGTTCCTGATGTCACTCCACAACTCTTCTGGTCTTCAGTCTTTATTGTCTAATGCATCTAATCTGTTCTTTAGATTATCTCTAAATTCAGGTGGAATATGTTATAATCAAGGTCATATTTTGGCTCCCGTGGACTTGTTTTAATTTTATTCAGCTTCAGCCTGAACTTGGAAATTGCATATGAGCATGAGACTGTTCCACGGTCTTGTTTTGGCTGATGATATGGAGCTTTTCCATGGTCTCTTCCCACTCCCAGATGTAGTCAATTTGATTTCTGTGTATTCCATTTGGTGAGGTCCATGTGTACAGTTGTCTTTTATGTTGTTTAAAAAAGGTATTTGTAATGAAGAAGTCATTGGTCTTATAAAATTGTATCATGAGCTCACCAGCATTGTTTCTATCACCAAGGTCATATTTTCCAACTACTGATCCTTCCTCTTTCTTTTCAACCTTTGCATTCCAACCACCAGTAATTATCAGTATATCTTGATTTTATGTTTGATCAATTTCACACTGAATAAGTTGGTAGAATTCCTTAATTTCATTACCACTGGCTTTAGTGTTGGTGCATAAATCTGTCTGAATCATAATGGTATTAAATGGTCTTCCATTTGTTAAGGGCCATCAAGTTGGTTATGAATCAAGCAATCCTGTATGGGGTTTCTGAGTGAATCTGAACCACTGACCTTGCAGTTCAAACCAACCTTGCTGTCCAGTGGATTACTCCACAATACCACACAGATATTACCCTATTACAGACAGCACTGTACTGCAACTCAGAACTTGGTATGTTCTTTTTGATGATGACTACATCACCATTCCTTTTCAATTTGTCATTCTCAGCATAGTAGACCATGTGATTGTCAGATTCAAAATGGCCAATGACAGTCTTTCAGCTCACTAATGCCTAGGATATTGATTATTATGTGTTCCATTTCATTTCTGACAATTTTCAATATTCCTAGATTCATACTATGTTCATTCCATGTTCTGATTATTAATGGATGTTTACAGCTGTTTCTCTTCATTTTGAGTTGTGCCTCATCAGCAAATGAAGGGCCCGAAGTCTTTACTCCATTCGCATCATCACATCCCACTCTACTTTGAGGAAGTAGCTATTCCCCAGTCATATTTGGAGCGCCTTCCAACCTAAGGGGCTTATCTTATGACACTTTCTCTGACAATATTCATCATGTTTCAATTGTTTGATAATCTGGTGTTGACAGTGTTCCACTGCTATTCATAAGGTTTTCAATGACTAAATATTCAGAAGTAGTCTGTCTCTCCTTCTTCCTAGTCTGTCATCATCTGAAAGCTGAGCTGAAACCTGTCCACCATTGGTGAGCCTGCTGGTATTTAAAATACCTGTGACATAGTTTCCAGAATCACAACAACACGCAAGCCACCACAGTATGAAAAACTAATAAGACGAGTACTCATGAAGAATATATACATAGATTTGTTGTTGGTCATCTAGTTGGTTCCAACCCATAGCGACCCTGTATATGTTTCTGAGGAGCAACTAGTGAATTTGAACTGTCAACTTTGTGATTCAAACCAACCTTGCAATCGAGTGCTTATCCTACATTATCATACCAGGACTACTACACATAGACTAAAAGTGAGTTATAAGAACAGATCAACAGGATACTGAATGGTTTAAAACCAGGAAAAGTGTGGGCCACCATACTTAATCAATCTGTATGCTGAACAAATGATCTTAGAAGCTGGATTAAATGAAGAAGAAGGTGACATCAGGACTGGAGGAAGACTCAATAATCTGTGATATGCAGAGGATACAACTTTGCTTGCTGGAAGTGAAGAGGGCTTAAAATACTGATGAAGATCAAAGACTACAGTCTTCAGTATGGATTAGACCCCAATGTAAAGAAAACAAAAATCCTTACAACTGGAGCAATAAATAACATCATGATAAATGGAGAAAAGATTGAAGTTGTTAAATACTCCATTTTTCTTCCATCTACAATCAACATTCATTGAAGCAGCAGTCAAAAAATCAAAGGAGGTATTACATTAGGCAAATCTGCTGCAGAAGTACTCTATACAGTTATAAAGAGCACAGATGTTTGTTTGAGGACTAAAGTGAATCTGACCTTATTCATGGTATATTCAATTGCCTCTTGTGCATGCTAAATTGGACAATGAATAAGGAAGATTTTAAATAATTGACATATTTGAAATATGATGTTGGCAAAGAATATTGAAAGTACCATAGACTTCCAGAAGAACAAACAAATTTCTCTTGGAATAAAAGTACAGAATAAGAATGGTGAGTCTTCTTCTCTTGTACTTCTGACAAGCTTTCAGAAAAGACCAATTCTTGGATAAGGAGGACATGATGCTTGGTAAAGTAGACACTTGATATGAGGTGAAGTCTAAAAGTATTGCTACAAAGACATAGAAATCTTTATTAAACAAAAATAACAAAATGTGAAGCTATTGTTTTTCAACGTTATCTTCCATCTAGGTGTATATACTTCAGAAGACAGTGTTTTCATCTTTCTATCCCTTCCCCAAAGAATTCTGCAATTTTTGTTGAGTCAGGAACACCGTTGTACTCAAATTGACATTTTTCCTCTTGGACACTTTAAAGAGGTTTTATGCAACAGATTTGCCTATTGCAATATATCATTTGATTTCTTGACTGCTTTATCACCTATCTCTATGCCGGATAGCAAGTTGCAGACATCCATTTTGGTCTTTTCCTTCTTTCTGGCCTTCTTAAGGACCTTTTGCTTTCTTTCTGTATAATATTCTTGATGCTATCTCACAACTCTCTGGTCTTCAGTCATTAGTAGTGTCTAATACATCAAATCAGAGTCCTGGTGTGGTGCTGTGCGTTAATGTGCCAGACTGCAAAGCCATTTGAACTGTAAGGTCGGCGGTTCGAGCTCACCAGCTGCTCCTCAGAAACATTATAACAGGGTCGCTATGGGTCAGAATCGACTTGATGGCACTTATCAACAACAACAACAATACATCAAATCTGCTCTTGAAATGCTCCCCAAATTCAGGTAGGAGGATATGTTCAAGGTCAAATTTTTGCTCTTGTGGACTTGTTTTAACTTTCATCACCTTCAGCCTGAACTTGTATACGAGCAATTGATTTTGTTTTCCACAGTAAGTTACAGGCCTTATTTAGGCTGATGAGATGGAGCTTTCCACTATCTCTTTCCACAGATATAGTTTGATTTCTGCTTATTCCATCTAGATAGGCCCATATGTATAGTTATCTTTTATGTTTTTCTAAAATGTACCAACTCCACAGCAACAAGCAACAAAATGTATTTGCAACAAAGAAGCCATTGGTCTTGCAAAATTCTACCATGCAATCTCCAGCATCATTTCAATTACCAAAGTCATATTTTCCAACTACTGATTCTTCCTTCCTTTCCAATCTTTGCATACCAACTTCCAGTAATTATCAATAGATCTTGATTGTATTTCACACTGAAGAAGTTGGTAAAATTCCTCAATTTCATCACTACTCACTTCAGTGGTTGATGCATAAATTTGAATAACAGTTGTATTAACTGGTTTTGTTTGTAGCTGTATGGATATTATACTATCACAGACAGCATTATACTTAAGATTGATCTTGAAATATTCTTTTGATGATGAATGCAATGCCATTTCTCTTCAATTTGTCATTCCTGGCATAGTAAGCCTTACAATTGTCAGATTCAAAATGGCCAAGAGCAGTCAATCTCAACTAACTAAAATATAGGATATTGGGCTTTATGCATTCCATTTCATTTCTGAGAACTTCCAATATTCTAAGATTCATACTTTGTACCTTTCATGTTCTGATTGGTGATGGATGTTATAGGTGCTTCTCTAATTTTTGCATTGTGCTTCATCAGCAAATACAGGTCCCATTCATGTCATCACAGTCAGCTCTACTCTGAATAAGCAGCTCTTCCTCAGTTGTATATGAGTATCTTACAACCTGAGGGGCTCATCGTCTTACACTATATCTGACAGTATTCTGGTACTATTTATCATATTCTGGTGCTATGTGACAGTGTTCCACTGCAATTCATAATATTTTCAGTAGCTAAGCATGCAGACGTAGTCCACTTCTCTTTCTTCCTTGTCTGTCTTAGTCCATATGTTCAGCTGAAACCTGTCCACCATGGGTGGACTCTGCTGCTGGCAAAGCTTCCAGCATCACAGCAACCAGAAAGCCATCATAATATAACAAACTATCAAACGAGTGGTGGACAAGTAGAATTAGTATTTGAAAATATGACCTTGGTGATAGAAGAGATAGTAAAAATTACATGAGGCAATTTTATAAGACCAACAACTTACTCATTGCAAATGCCTTTTTTTAAGCATATACAATGATTATATACAAGGACCTCACCAGAAGGAATAAACAGGGATCAAATTGACTACATCTGTGTGAAGAGACAGTTGAATAGCTCAATATCATCAGCCAAAACAAGGCCAAGGGCAGACTGTGGATCAGAAAATCAGTTGCCCATATGCAAGTTCAAGTTGAAGCTGAGGAAAATTAATACAAATCCAGAGAGCCAAAATATGACCTTGAATATATCCTATCTTAAGTCAGACCAACTCAAGAACAGATTTGATGCATTGGACATTAATGACCAAAGATCAGAAGAACTATGGGATGACATCAAGAATATCAAACAGGAAGAAAACAAAAGGTCATGAAAAAGACAGGAAAGAAAGAAAAGACCAAAATGGTTGTCAAAAAAGACTCTGAAACTTGTACTTGATTATAGAGCAGCTAAAGCAAATGGAGAAATAAGGAAGTAAAAGCACTGAAGAGACTATTTCAAAGTCTAGTTGAAAAGACAAAAAAAAAAAAAAAGTTTTTAAATGAAATGTGTAAAGACCTGGAGTTAGAAAACCAAAAGGAAAGAGCATGCTCAGCATTTCTCAAACTGAAATGATGAAAGAACTGATGAAAAATTCAAGTCTTGGGTCACAATATTACAGGATTCTATAGGCAAAATATTGAATTATGCAGGAAGTATGAGACAAAGATGGAAGCAACATGTAGAATAGCTGTACCAAAAAGAGTGGCTGATTCCTAGCTATTTCATAGACACTCTATGATCAAGAACTATTGTTACAGAGGGTAGAGGTCCAAGCTTCACTGAAAGCATTGATGAAAAATTAGACTCCAGGAATTGACAGCATAAAAATTGAAATGTCTCAATAAACTCATCCAACAATGGCAGTGCTAACTTATTCATGACAAAAAAATTTGGAAGATAGTTAACCTGGTTAACTAATTGGAAGAGATCCATATCTGTGCCCCTTCCAAAGAGAGGTGACTCAACTGTTCGTCAACAGGGAGCTGCCTGAAATTCAAGCAGGATTCATAAGAGGACTTGGAATTATCATTGCCCACATCATTGCTCAAATCATGGATCTTGGCTGATCACACAGAATACTAGGAAGGTTTTTACTTGTGCTTTATTGACTATGCAAAGACATTTGACTATGTGGATCATAATAAACTATTCATAACATTGTGAAGAATGGGTTTTTCAGAACAACTAAATGCTCATGAGAAACCTGTACATAAAGGTAGTTGTCCAAACAGAGCAAGGAGATACTGAATGATTTAATATCGGGACTGGTGTGCAACAGGAGTGTATCCTTTCAATCTATTTATTCAATCTGTATGCTGAGCAAATAATCTGAGAAGCTGAATTATATGAAGAAGAAGGGGGCATCAGGATTGGAGGAAGACTCATTAACAACCTGTGATAAACAGAGTGACAAAACCTTGCTTGCTCGAAGTGAAGAGGACTTAAAATACTTACTGAAAAAGATCAAAGACTCCAGCCTTCAGTATGACTTGCACCTCAGTGTAAAGAAAAAAAAAAAAAATCCTCTAAAATGGATTCATAAATAACATCATAACGATTGTAGAAAAAATTGAACTTGTCAACGATTTCATTTAACTTGAATCCAAAATTAACATGGAAGAAGCCGTTAAGAAATGAGAACATGTATTTAGTTGAGCAAATCTGCTGCACAAGACCTACTTAAAGTGTTCAAGGAAGAGGAAAGTTGTCAGTTTGAGAACTAAGATGCACCTGACCCTAGTCATAGTGTTTTCAATTGCCTCATATGCATGGAGTCCTGGTGTTGCACTATAGGATAAGCACTGGAAAGCAAGGTTGGTTGAACCGCAAGGTCTGTTTGGACCACAAGGCTGGCAGTTCAAACTCATCAGCCATTCCTCGGAAACTCTATGCAGGGTCACTATGAGTCAGAACTGACTCGACGGCACTTAATAACAGCAATTATTATAGAAAATCAATCCTTCAAGTATTAAAATGAACCTTAAGGAATATAAAGTATTTGTGTTGTGTTCCCAAATGTCATCTAGCAACTATTTTTAATAGTATTTGGAAGCATCAAACATACATTCTAGAACAAAAGGCAGGTCAGTCCTTGCTCTGGAAAAAAAAAGAAAAGAAAGGATAATTTGGAAATGTAAGACAAATACCACTGCTGTTTCCAACAGTCCTGTGTTTATACATAGACTTAATTATTACTGGTAGGCTTGAACAAAAAAGCAAATTAAGCATGTTATTTCAGCAAGTTCCACATTTTAACTCTACTAACATGAGATGGAACCAAATTCTTGGGAGCTGCTGAAACCATACTTGCATTTGGAAGTCAAAGCAGCTCAGTTTCTCTGAGAGGTGAGTTAGGGAGTAAAGAACTAAGTGAATTTGGTTTGAGGTTAAAGAACTAAGTATATGTCAAATATATTCTCAAGATGACATAGAAGCAGGGGTGAAATGGCATGAACGGGCACCTCAAGAGACAGACTAAGGGAGGATGCAAGAAAACAAAAGGAAACTGAGGTCAGATGATAAAACTGAGCAAGACAGATTCTAACTTGTGATAAGGGTGGGCTGGGATCCACTTAACTCAACTGATGGAAGGAAGCATCTTGGTCATTTCCTTTCTCTTTCTTTTTCAAAACAGTACTTTTTTAAAGAAAGTCACACTGACATAATTCTGTGGTTAGGCCGGACCTAGTAAGACCACAGGAGTCCCTAGGTGGTGCATATCTTCACACACTAAGCTGTGAACCAAAAGGCTGGAGATTCTTATCCACTCAGAGATGTCTAGTGATTTATTTACCAAAACTCAACCACTGAAAACCCTATGGATCACAGATCTATTCTAACACCGTAAGGTTGTCATGAGTCAAGGTCAACTCAAACACTACTAGTAATGAAACTATTGCTATAAATTCTTAGATCTTCTGTTAACAACCATCTTCTTGGTCTCCAGTCTCCAACAGAGAACAGGATGCTCCATGCTGTCATTTCCCACCTACAACTCTTTTTCTAATAGCCAGCATCTAGCAAAAACCTCAGATACAAGGAGTTGTTTATCTGATGGTTTGCAATTAACAAACAAAAAACAGGCAGTTAATTTAAATGTCTTTAAAGGATTAGCTTTTCACTGGATAAACACATTATTGAGAGCTCAAGCCTCCAGGGAAATACCCTGCTATGGTCTTCAATCTAGTTCAATATGTACACACTGATGACTAACTTCTCAGCAAGGTGAAAAGAAGGCTGGATCTTTCCACAACATGAGGCAAGAACTTAAAGCCCTGGTGGTACTGTGGGCTAGGCACTGGACTGCTAATCACAAGGGTGGTTATTAAAACCCACCAGTCAACTCCATGGGAGAAAGATGAGGTTGTCTGCTTATACAAGGATTTACATGCTCAGAAACTCTAGGGAGTTTTATTTTATCCTATAGGCTCACTGTGAGTCAGTATCAATTTGATTGATTTTTTTTTTTCTTTTTTTCAATTGAGTAGCAAGGGGAATCTGGTCAAATGAATTTGCATTCACCTAGGTTGTGATACAACTTTTCTGGTAGTTTGTATGAGGAAAAGAGGATAGATGCATCTATAGGAAAATTTCTCTAAAGCATAAAAACAAAAGGACTTTTTGAGCATGATATATTCTCATTGCCCTTCAACCACCACCAAAATTAAAGTAATAGGTGTCTAAGCAGGCTATCTTTCTAAGAGACTGAGGATGTGGCCCAATTTTTGAGATTCAACAACTAAATATCAAGTAAGGCCCTATTGAGTCTCATCTGACCCCTTCAGGCTTGGGAGAAAACAACTTAATTAGAAGGCAAAAAGAAGGCAATTTTACACTATTTGCAGGGAGCAGGGTGAGTAGGTGGGTAGGAGTAAGGAATTAGGGTTTTGACTATGGCTAGTTCTAGGCAAGGCCTAGAACTTCATTTAGAATTGCAGTTATGGTTAGGAGTAGGGTTAGTGATAGACACAGGTTTGGGCTAGGGCTAGAGTAAAGCTTGTTCTAGTTTTAGGGTTACAGCTAGGCTTATTTTCATTTTATTTTTTTCTTGAAGTCTACTTGATTTTCTCTTCATTTGAAGTTCTCTAACTGCATTATTTCCATTTTTAGTTCATTTGTTGTTGCTGTCGCTGTTGTTGCAAACTGGTATCTCTGGCTCCGTCTTCAGTCTCTGGCTTGTTAACCTTGAATACTTCTAAATCTGGGCTGAATTTTGAGGATTATTGTCATGTATGTTAGTCTCAGGTTGTTGCCTGCTATTATGGGTTCTCTGTAAAAAGAACTCCAATTAGCATTTTTTGTAAAAGAACTCCAATTAGCATTTTTTGTAAGGTTGGTCTGTGTTTTTAAAATTATTTTAAGTTCTGCTTATCTGAAAATGTTCTAATTTTGCCTTCGTATTTGATGGTGCTCGCTAAAAGTGAAGAGGACTTAAATACTTACTGATGAAGATCAAAGAGCACAGCCTTCTGTATGGATTGCATCTCAATGCAAAGAAAACAAAAAGCCTTACCACTGAACCAGTAAACAGCATTCTTATCAACAGAGAAAAGATTGAAGTTGTCAAGGATTTCATTCTTCTTGGATCAACCATCAGCACTCATGGAACCAACAGTCAAGAAATCAAACGTCAAGAAAAATCTGCTACACAAGACCTTTATATAGAGAGAGCAAAGATGTCAGCTTAAGGTGCGCCTGACCCAAGTCATGGTATTTTCAATAATGCGTATTTTCATATGCATGTGAAAGCTGGACAGTGAATAAGGAAGACGGTAGAAGAATTGATGATGTTGGAGGAGACTATAAAGTACCATGGGCTGCCAAAAGAACCAACAGATCTGTGTTGGAAGAAGTGCAGCCAGAATGCTCCTCGGAGGCCAGGATGGCCAAACTTCATCTCTCATACTTTGGACATATTGTCAGGAGGGACCAGTCACTTATCATGTTTGGTAAGTTAGAGGGTCAGAGAAAATGAGGAGGCCTCCCAGTGAGATGGATTGGCAAAGTGGCAGTATCAATGGGCTCAAGCGTGGTAACAATTGTGAGGTTGGCCCAGGACCGGGCAGTGTTTCGTTCTGATGTGCACAGCATGGCTATGAGTTGGTATCAAATCGATGGCACCTAACAATAACAACATTTGATGGATAATTTTACTAGCTATATTAGTCTTAGTTGGCAATTTTCTTCTTGCAAAATTTTGTATATGTCACCCCATTTTCTTCTTGCCTGCATGGTTTCTTCTTAGTCTTACTATTTCTCTTTTGTAGGTAACTTTTCATTTTTCCTGAGCTGCTCTCAGAAATGTTTCCTTGTCTTTGGTTTTGAAAAGTTTGGTTATTATATATCTTGGTGATTTTCTTTTGGGGTCTATCTTGTTTGGAGTTCATTTGACTTCTTAAATGGCTATCTCCTCAACTTTCATGATGTTTGGCAAGTTTTCTTCAAGCAACTCTTCAACAGTTTTCTCTAAGGTTTTATTTGTCTCTTCCTGTTCTAATAGTGTCCCCCATAAATTTTAGGAATTCTTCAGATTTTTAAATTATTTTGTGTGATTGTTCCTCCTGAAGATGAATATTGAGAGATTTGTCTTCAAGCTCACTAATTCAGCCTTCTAATGATTCAATTCTACTTTGCTCTTTCAATGTATAATCTATTTCTATAATCTTAGTATTAGTCTTCTGGCTTTCTAATTGATGTCTGTGTATGGTTTCCAATTTTGTCAATTTGTTTTGTTGTTGTTGTTTTTCCAGAATTCTTTCTTGCTTTCATCGTTCTTTCTCTCAATTTGTTGAAAGTACCTAAACAGCATTCTTTTAAATTCCTTATGAAGTACTTCTGCTTCTATTTCTAGTAATGTGTTTTCTGATTCTATATTTTGGGCACCTGTTTTAGGCACTCTGTCATGTTTCTTGGTGTAAGATAAAATTGTTTTCTCCAAGCCATTCTGGTTTTATTGTATCTATATTTAATTGATAACTGCATGTTGGTGTGTTTTCAGGCACTCACCACCTGTCTCTTGGTGGATGTGATGGCGACTGGAAGTCTGAACACAGTTGTCAGTAGTTGAGGGTCGGTTCACATGCCTCTGGAAGAGCCCCAGACAGAGGATGAGCAGGAAGAAGTAGCACTGGAGCTTTGTTGGTAATCTGGGGACTGACCTCACCAGATAGAAAAGAGAACAGGGGAAGATGACTCTCCTTCTTTCCCAACTGCAGCCAGACCCTGTACTCACAGGCCAGTGTATCAGCAGCCACTTGGAAAAGCTCAAGATGGCGGCACTACTCCATGCCAGCTGATAATCCCTTCTTTTAGCACTTAATCCACCTCTCTGTCCTGCCATCTGATGCTCAGTGTTTCACCATCTGTACCTACTTCACGTGTTCTCCTAAGTCTGTGTTGTAGAGAGCCTGCACAGTGTGTCTGACTACTTTGTCATCGTGTCCCAATTCCCTTACACTCCACCATCTTGTCCCAAGACATATATATATATATTGCTGGGTAAGATAGAGGGTCAGAGAAAAAGAGGAAGACCCCCAACGAGATGGATCAGTCAGGTGGCATCATTGATGGCGTCAAGTGTGGCAGCAGTAGTGAGGTTGGCCCAGGATCGGACATTGTTTCATTCTGCTGTGCATGGGTCACTATGAGTCAGTTCCGACTCGATGGCACCTGACAACAACAACACTATATATATATATATATATATATAAATATATATATATATATATATATATAATTATTATTGTTGTTGTTTTGTAACCACTACGCTACCAGAGCTCATTTATATATATATATATATATATAATTATTATTGTGAACTGAGTGATAGTTTACATGGTAGAACATCAGCTTTGCACCATAGTTTCATTGCAATGATTACAATCTCCTCCGTGCATCATCATTCAAAAGTATTTGCTTCCATTCCCTCTTGGTTTTTTGGCGGGGTGGGATAGGGTGGGGGAGGTGGAGGGATGTACACAAAAACACTCAGGAATATATAATAATTTAAACAATCAAAGGGCACATTCAGAAAGCCTGCCTCCTTGCTGCCAGCACTCAGTCCTTCCCTTTGCATGAGTCTAGAGTCCTCAGCTGCTCCTTCTCTCCATGTCCTCATTCCCTTATAAATTTTATAAAAGTATTTTACTGAGATATACCTTATAAAGACCTGAAATGGAAAAGGAAGTAAAACTAACTAGTAATAAATGTATCATCTCTGAATAGCATCGATACTAATAATGTTTCTTCCATACAATAGTCTACTGTCAAATTAGATAATGCAGATTAACATTACTACTCAAGAAAGAATCTATATCAGAAGGTCCATATTTCAATATAGAATGGATTACATTATTTGACAAGGAAAACACATTACTCTTTGGAAAGCAGAAAAGTTGACCTTGGTAAACAGTGACATTGTTCCCTACTTGATTGCCCTTTCATCTGGTGTGGGTGAGAGCACATATTTCATGCTATTTTGTGGCACTGTCTCAAAACAACTCTCATTATTGTGGCCAGAAATAAGTAGAGGTTGCCTTGGAAAGACGTGTTGGGAAATGACGGAATTATCATTCTGTCATTTCTGTTCTATAGCAAAAGATCTTTCAGAAGGAAAATCATTGGTAGGAAATAGGGACTGACTTAATGACTGCTTATCTTTTATCTTTAATCAAATTCAGTTCTTTTTTTTATAATCATGGTGATGGTGGTGGTGGTGGTGTGCCTTGGAGTCGGTGCCAACTCATCACAACCCTACATAGGGTTTCCAAGGCTGTAAATCTTTATGGGAGCAGAATGCCTCATCTTTCTCCAGCTACCAGGGCTGGTAGTTTCGAACTGCTGACCTTGAGATTAGCAGGCTGACTCATAACCACTATGCCACCAGAGCTCTTTTTCATAATCATAGACGCATCAAAGCAAGTATTTACTCATTGACGGAATTTTGAAACAGTGTAACTATTTCCCAAAAAGCAAATGTGCTGCTATTAAGTCAATTCTGACAAGTATCTTAGCATACAGCTTTGTTTCAAGTGGTATTAGCACTATTGTTATGATAAATTATAGTAGAATGTTTCATTGGGCCAGGGCATCTCACGCATCGTTTTTTCTTTGCAGATGGATGTATCTGAAAGGGATACTTCTTTTTCAGAGGTATCTGAAGGAATCTGCTTACCTAATTTTTTCCGCCTGCTTTTCTCCTGCCTTGCAAGCCTACTATTATCATATCAATGATAACAATGGTGGTGGTTGGTGGTAGTTATGTGCCATGGAGTCGGTTCCCACTCATAGCAACCCTGTACAGGGTTTCCAAGGCTATAAATCTTTATGGGAGCAGAAAGCCTCATCTTTCCCCATGGAACAGCTGTTAGTTTTGAATTGCTGACCCTGAGGTTAGCAGACCGATTCATAACCACTATGCTACCAGAGCTCCTTAATAATAATAATAACATAAAAATAATGACACATATTTATGGTGTGCTTATAGAATCACTACGAATCAAAATCAACTCAACTGCACTGGGTCATTTTTTCTGGGAACTTTTCTAACTAATCTTTGCAAGTTACTCAATTTTCTAGCAACACTGCAAATTAGATAATAGTTATTCCATGTTACAAATGGGAAATTGGGTTTCAGACAGTTGACTCTAACTTGCCAGTGTCACAAAACCAGCCATTCGTAAATCCAGGACATTTATTTCTGATATCCAACTGACAGGCTGTCTGTGAGAGCAAAATGTACCTTGTGGTTTAGGCCCACTCACATTCACATTTTGTGTATAAAAGGATGAAAAATTAAAGCCACTCCAACCAAGGAAAGCTGGAGAGAACTCTGCTTTCGGAATAAAAGTCTACTGAAAAATCCAGTACAATATTTTATGGTTTACAATCTTTTATTCTGTTTCTTGTTGATACTAAAAATCTACCATAAGGCTCCATCCTTTCCATTTACTGAAAAACGAGTCAGCAAAGTTTGCAGGACATTACCATGAGACTGCACAGTAAAAATGCTAAGTTGTAAACAATACAAAACAAAAGTGTAAATGTATAGCATTTTCTTAAAAAATGGCAGCCCACGTCTCGGTTTGAGTGAGTATACATGAGTATATGCATAAAAACATGTTATTAAATGACTATGCCAAGGTATTGTGAATGACAATGCTTGAGCTTCTAATCAACATGCATCATCAACAATAAATGTAAAAGCAATCGGTACTGATTGCTTCGATAAATGGTATTTAATAAAAACATTCCATGAAAACCAATGCCAAAAGCCAGTTCTTTCTCTGTTAATAGAGATAGAGCCTGTATTTCTAAAAGATTATATGCAGTAAAGGTTTTGTAATTACCCAGCACTTCCTTTCTTTTACGGTATCCTCCTCTGTGATTTCCAACAAGCAGTTCCTGGGTTAGGAATGTCCAAATTATGTACAACCCGTAATGACCAACACATGTAAAGCCTATTACATTAAAAATTCAAGACACACACAATGATTCCTAATAACAAACAGGTGCTACTTTACCACGCACATCAAAACATGCTTACTGTGCAATTATATTATAAATGGTTTTCGTGTTATCTGGAAGTATTTCTTCAAGGTTTTTTATACAAAAAAAGGTATACTATACCCTAAGACTAACTGATGCTATGAACTGTATGGATGAACTGTGCCTAACTTTGTTTAATTTGACTTAAAAGCAGATTTAGGAATGGAACACGTTCATGAACCAGAAACTGCCTATACAACAATTTTAAAATAAAATTTGTAATTATTTATGTAATAAAAATTCCCTTCCTTCCCCACCCCATAAGTCCTCAAATAACGTAATGTTGTTCAGTCAGTTCTGACTCACAGCAACCCTGCAACGGTCCTATAGGACAAAACAGAAATGCCCATAAAGTTTCTAAGGCTTTAATGCTTTATAAAGGCAGACTAACACATCTTTCTTCCATAGGGCAGCTGGGGGTGGGGGGTGGGGGTGGGGTGTTGAACCTCTGACTTATTGGCTAGCAGCCTAGCATTTAACCACGGTGCCACCAGGGCTCCCTCCATAAACACTTATTACCAGCCAAATTCCCACTAGCCTTTTAGATTCTTCTCCAGTTTCAGACTTGGTGTGGGTCTGGAATTGCAGTTCCTCTAAGACAGCACCATGGACAATGAAGGCTGAACCAGCAAGAGCAGGATCTCTGCCTTTGGCTCTTCTCTAGTCTCACTCAATTTGTTTCTGTGTTCATAGTTTACAAATTGACAACTTTTTGAGCAATATTTTCTTTTCTAAATCTAAAACCATCCAGAACAGACTTCTAGTACAACATGCTGAGATCTCTAGGGTGTCACTAACCCCTAGAAAAGACTGCAGTTATTTGGTACTTTTGTAGTAGAACCAACGGTGTTCAAACCCAACCTAAAAGTCAGGTGGAAAAGAGCTAAGAAATAAAAATTATCCTTGCCCTTGTCACAGTGTAAATCTTCTTCCTCTTATCTCTATTGTTCTGTTTTCCAAGATCTGGCACCACCTCAAATCCTCCCCTCATTGTTGTTGTTAACTGCCGTCGAGTCAGTTCCGACTTATAGCAATCGTGTATAGGGTTTAATAGGAACAACTGACAGGTTTGCACTGTCAGCTTGTGGTTCACAGTCCAGTGATGATCCTACAGCATCACACTAGGAGTCTTCTTGTTGTTGTTGTTGTTGTTGTTAGGTACCATTGAGTCAGTACCAACACATAGCAACCTTATGCATAGCAGAATGAAACAACCTCACTATTGTTGCCACGCTTAAGTCCATCAATGCTGCTACTTGGCCAATCCATCTCGTTGGGGGTTATCCTCTTTTTCTCTGACCCTCCACCTTACCAAACCTTACCAGTCTTTCTCCAGCATCGGTTCCCTCCTGACATATGTCCAAAATATGAGAGACGAAGTTTGGCCATCCTGGCCTCCAAGGAGCACTTTGGTTGCACTTCTTCCAACATAGATCTATTGGTTCTTTTGGCAGCCCATGGCACTTTCAATATTCTCCTCCAACACCATAACTCAAATGCATCAATTCTTCTATGGTCTTCTTTATTTACTGTCCAGCTTACATATGCATATGAGGTTACTGAAAATATCATGGCTTGGGTCAGGCACACCTTAGTCCTCAAGCTGACATCTTTGCTCTTCAACATTTTAAAAAGGTTTTGTGCAGCAGATTTGCCTAATGCAATACGTTATTTGTTGATCCAAGAAGAATGAAGTCCTTTGACAACTTCTATCTTTTCTCCATTGATAAAAATATTGTTTATTGGTCCAGTGGTGAGGAGTTTTGTTTTCTTTACATTGAGATGCAATCCATATCCCCGAAGGCTGTGCTCTTTGATCTTCATCAGTAAATGTTTTAAGTCCTCTTTATTTTCAGCAAGCAAGATTGGATCATCTGCATATTGCAGGTTGTGAAAGAGTCTTCCTCCAATCAGACTCAAAACAATCTTGCATAGGGTTTCCAAGTAATGGCTAGTGAATTTGAACTGCCAACCTTCCAGTTAAAACTAACCTAAAGGTCCTACAGTGCCTCATATCCACTGCATACTTACTGTTCACCAAGCATGTTGTTAGAAAACCTGGGGAATTTATAAATGAATAGGGTGAAGGTGTCCTGCCTTAATCATTTAAAGTCAAGAAAATGGGGTTTAGATGTTTATAAAGAACCACTGTGTAATTAGTGCTACAATGAAGTTGGAGGTGCAGGAAGACTGTAGGAGTTGAAATAGGAGAACTTAATTACCTAATCACTGTGAGGTTCAGGATGGAATCCTGGTGTGGTGCTGCAGGGTAATGTGCTGAATCACAAGGTCAGTTTGAACTGCAAAGTTGGTGGTTCAAACCCACCAGCCACTCCTCGGAAAGTCTATACAGAGTCGCTATGCATCAGTACAGACTCGACGGCACTTAACAACAACACTATGAGATTGAGGCAACCTTCAAGGGAAATGACCCCTTAAACTAGATTGAAAGAATGAAAACAGTTCTGCTGGAACACAAGGAAGAGAACATGTCCAAATAAATCTGATTTTAAAGGAAAAAATATGCATAAAAGGTGGTGGGAGCTGAGACAGGACAGCTCAAGAAAGCATAATAGACCTACTCCTCACTTATCAACACGATCACATTCCAAAGACTAGATTGTTATGCAAAAATCATTATTGTGCAATAATGGAGGACGACCACATCAGATGAGAAAATGAAGGACGATTACATCATTACATACCTGCGAAATTACATCATTTCATAACTGCCAATCCACTGAGAATCATAGCCCAGCTAAGATGACATATAATGTTAATAATCACAGCCATCATTACTCTCACAATGCACTCAGCCTCACATTTCTGTGCCCAATATTACTAGGTATAGTTTATTAATGCACAAAATAATCAATAACTTTAGACTTAACTACAAAACAGTATGCCAATCTTGTGCTTCTAGACATTTTCATTTATAGGTTTCTGAAAATCACATAAATGAAAACATCTAGAAGCATATTTAAGTAAAGAAAAACATCTTTCAATCTTTCTACTGTGAGGATGTATATTTCATATATGAAGGAGGAGTTCCAGTTCAAGTACACACAAGTTTATTCCAAACAAAACATTATTTATACACATTTCTGTGATGAGTAGATGGCTACAGACAAGTTCTTTCATTAATGTACTTCTTCATCTCATTAGGGTGCCTTCCAAACAGTAGCTTCAAAACAGTAGCTTCCCAGAGGATCTTCTGGTCCAGTAACATTCAAGGGAGAGGGGTCAGCAGAGAAGTTATGGCAACTATTTTTGAGATTCTCATGGAGTAATCTGGATAGATTTTCTCAGAGGAGCAGGACACTCACAGGGTCTTATTATGAAAAAGTTTTCAGAAAGTTGAAAACTACACTGACACAAAAAAAGACCAGGATAGTTGTGTGGAAGAACTTTTTCCCATCACAACAATGTGATTTTCCATCACAACAATGTGATTTTCCATCAGTGGCTTTCCCTTGAAGATTTCTTTGGGAATCCTTACCCCATCCACCCTACAATCTTGATCTTGTCCCTTTAGATTTTTTTTTGCTCCCCAAACAAACAAAAAGTACGTTAAACAGGAAAGCCATTTGATTTCCTTGAGGATGCCAAAACTGCCATTTTGATATGAAAGAGTAAAAATTCCTCAGGAAAGGGCTAGAAAGACTGCCTTCAAAGTGTATAGACCACAAGTGGAGAATATGCTGAGAAATAACAGCTTCACATTTTCAATTTTTGGTTTAATGAAGGTTTCAATGATTCTGTAGCAATACTTTTTGACTTACCCTCATATGCACTGTATACAAAGGGGCTTCTAAAAGTTGGAAAAATACAATTAAAAACTAATGAAAATTTTCATTAACTTTTAGAAACCTCCTTGTATACATGAGCAGTGTTATACATTCCTTGAGCCCCAATGTTGTGCTAAAAGGAGTACAAAGATAATAAAAGATGTTGGAATTGACATAGGTTTTAAGTACTTTGATTAATTACATTGAAATTATTCAAGTGCTTAGAATATGGGTGGGAAAGTAAAGAGAGAAATGAAACAGATATGAGTGCCTGTTGTAATTATTATGTTTCCCCATGGCCTCAAATGCTAAAAATTAATGTTTCTCCTATTACTAGGATATAGACCTTTCTCTCTACAATTTCATTAGCAGATAGAACATATGGGTCTTAAAATCATGTTTACCCAGTGACTCTTTGGAGATCTTTAAGGATTTTGGTAGTTGTATAGTACTGAATTAAGGAACTCTGGTAGCGTAGTGGTTAAGAATCAGGCTGCGAACCTCAGGGTCAGCAGTTCGAAACTACCAGCTGTTTCGTAGGAGAAAGATGAGGCGTTCTGCTCCCGTAAAGATTTACAGCCTCGGAAACCCTGTACAGGGGTCACTATGAGTCCGAACCGATTTGCTGGCACACCATCACCATAGTCCTGAATTATTGCCAGAGTATAATTTGAGGACCTCTGGTATTCCAAAATATGTAAAAAAAAACTATTTGGGGAAATTTATACATATTGAACAGCATAGAGCTTTCCCCAACAAACTAAAAATGTTTGTATTGTTATAATCATGGACAAAAATGTTTTATAGCTTAAAAAAAGAGAAGACCTATGAACACAATACAAGTACAAGCATTTCTGTCAACAAGGTTATTTAAAAACACAACTCTAAAATGTGTTCACATAATTTTTTTTTACGTTTTTATTGTGAATTGAGTATGGGAGAACATCGGTTTTACACCAACGTTTCATTGCAATGATTATAATCTCCTCTGTGCATCATCATTCAACAATATTTGCTTCCACTCCGTTTTTTGTTTTTTTTTGTTTACACTTAGGAATATAAAATAATTTAAACAACCAAAGGGCACTCATGTAATTAAAAAAATAATAGTAATATTTTCTATTGTCAAAACAAAGATACACTACTGACCTGTTTGCATCATTCTAGATTAAATAAAGTCACAAGAAAATAAACGATATTCATTTGTACCTTTTGTACATTTTCTTCTGTATTTTTGGTAACAGAAATTATACCTTAGTATATTCTACCTTTTTTTCTATGATTTCAATTTTTCATCACAAAAACAGAATAAGATATATGACTTATCATATTCAATTTTATTTCAGCCTATGTCAATTGAGCATATAAGAAATTGTCTGTATAATTTTAAAAATATAAGGACCATTCTAATGTTAATTTGGATCAATCTTCCAAACATATGATTTTAGGTTCCTAAAAGGGGCGCCAGTGAGGGGGCTTTTAAAAGTGAACAAAAAAACGCCCTGACGCTGTCCACTTCTAATTTTACCTACTTAACTGAGAAAAAAGAACTGCTTTGGTTAAGAACAAACTTCCACAAGCTCAGGTTCAAACTAAGCACACCGGAGTATTACTGAGGAAATGAGACAGCAAATAGTAACTCCTTTCAAACTAGTAAAAGAACACTGTATGTATTTTAAATAGTTGGCATATTTAAATTAAATTATATTTATTGAAATAACATTTTCATAATTTAAAAAGTAACCTATTTCTCCCAAAGAGCTAACCAAAAATAACCACTGTAACGTAAAGTGGACAAAGAAGTAATGTGATTGTTAGAATGAATGTGACTAATGTGGATTACACTTGCCCAGTAGTTCAGTGGTGTTCAGTGATGCACAAGCCATTATTATACTTTGCTCTCATTAACAGTTAATACAAACTAGATAGCCAGTTTTGTCATTCATGATTTTTAGAGAAAGTAATAGTACAAGTTTTATATCTTGTCATACATATTCTTATTTGTATATGGAAGTGCAGTGGTTTTGTAGGATAAGCACTGAACTGCGAACCACAAGGTAGGCAGTTCAAGCCCACCAGTCACTCCTCAGGAGAAAAATAAGGTTTTCTGCTCCCACAAAGATTTACAGCCTCGGAAACCCTATACAGTGTTGCTATGAGTCAATAAACAACTCAACAACAATATACGAATTGTTGTTGACTCGATTGTGACTCATCATGATCCTATTCACAACAGAATGAAACACTGCCCAGTTCTGAACCATTCTTACAGCTGTTGTTATGTTCGTATTTGTGTATTAGAACCCTACATTATTAGGTCCAAATAAAATGAATGCAATTTAACTCAGACCTTTTACAAATTAGGAAACTGAGGCCCAGAAAAGTTGGACGATTATGCCTAATCATTTAGCCAGTTAGTAAGAGGACAAATTCTGGTATTCCATAGGTGTCCACGACACAGCTCAGGCACAGGCCTGAACATTCATATCTTCATGGATGATAGCAAACAAGAAAGTGCAACACTTTCTGTTTGGATTGTGATAGAAACAAAATCAGAATCCCTATTCCAAGCTTAGTTTCCTTCATTCTTGGTTCTTTCCTTCTCAAAGCTACCAGAAGAATCAGTGCTCCTATTCTAAAGGAAACAAAAGCTCAAATAATCAGTCTTACATACTTGTTTTGACACAAAATCAATGAGTCAGTTATGTATCTTGAAGCACACATTGATGAAGATCAAAGACCACAGCCTTCAGTATGCATCACACCTCAATGCAAAGAAAACAAAAATCTTGATAATTGGATTATTATCAATAAACAACATCATGATAAATGAAGAAAAGATTAAAACTGTCAGGAGTTTAATTTTATTTGGATCCACCATCAACACCCATGGAAGTAGCAGTCAAGAAATCAAATGACATAGTGAATTGGGCAAATCTGTGAAAGACCTCTTAAAAGTGTTAAAGAGCAGAGAAGTCATTTTGAGGACTAAAGCACACTTGCTATGGTATTTTCAATCACCTTATATGCACATGAAAGCTGGACAATGAATAAGGAAGAACTGATATATTTAAATTATGGTGTTTAGTGAAGAATATTGAAGTACCTTGGACTGTCAGAAGAACAATCAAGTCTGTTTTGGAAAAAGTGCATCCAAGGTGCTCTTTAGAAGCAAGGATGACAAGACTGTCTCACTTACATTGGACTTCTTATCAGGAGGGACTAGTCTCTAGAGGAAAACATCATGCTGGTAAAATGGAGGGTCAGGAAAAAACAGGAAGGACCTCAACAAGATGGATCACCAGCAACCAGACGCTAAAACATAACAATTGTATAGATGGTTCAGGACCTGACAGTGTTTCATTCTGTTGTACATAAGAGTGGCAATGAGTCAAAAATGCCTTGAAGGTATCTAACAACAACAGCATAATTTACTAGTGACAATTTTAATTAGAGTAAAATTTTCCATGAAAAACAAAATAAACGCAACCAACTCAATTATATTGTGAATGCCTCCAAATGGGCAAAGAAAGGCAAATCAGTTAAATTATCAACTCCAGGGTTAGAAGGTATACAGGAATAAGGAAGAGCATTTAAATGAGAAGGGAAATTACAGTCAATTCTGGAAGGTATTGTGGGTTCGATTCCAGACCACCGTAATAAACTGAATACCAAAATAATGCAAGTCACATGAATTTTTGTTTTCACTGCATATAAAGTAGTCCTCTTACTAATTATTTTCTTAGCAATTGGACAAATGATTTGGAATAAGTCATTAGACAGTTCTAGGCCTTAGTTTCTTAATTTGTAAAAGGTATTCATTGAAATGGATTCATTTTATTTGGATCTAATAGCATAGAGTTCTAATACACAAATATAAACATAATATATCCTGGCTCTGCAGGCTAAACCCTGGATTGCAAACCATAAGGTCAATGGTTTGAGCCCAACAACCATTCCATAGGAGAATGATGAGAGGCTGTCTGCTCCCACAAAAATTTATAGCCTCAGAAACCAATACAGTATCACTATGAGTCAGAACCGACTTGAAGGCACTTAACAATAGATGCACATAAAAATGGATAAGAGCCGAGATCAGGACTCCACCCAGAGAACCGGGGATGCCTGAGATGGAGACAGAGATGATGACATGGAGGGATGAAGTGGCTGGGGACTTTGGATCCAGATAGGGTGAGGAACTGTGAGCTGAAGACTGAGGGGGGAGGGGGGAGTGTAGAGCACGGGCTTCTAGGATATGCCCTTTGGTCGGAAGACATGCATGGAGGGGATTGGAACCATGGCAATGTAATGATATACGATGGAATGAATATGGAACTGATGTTCTCTCATGTAAACTATCATATAACTCAAAATAAAACATTAAAAAAAAAAACTATAGCTGCACTATATTGTGGTCTATTAAATGTGCAACAGTGTTATGAAAACATCTGAAATATTATAAGAATTACCAAAATGTGAACATATGCTTTTGTAAATATGGTGCTGACAGCTTTGCCCGATGCAGGGCAAATTGTACCTCCAATTTGTAATAAATTCAATATCTGTGAAGTGCAATAAAGCAAAGTGCAGAAAAACAATGCACACCTGTATAGCAAACCACAAGAACCACACACCTATCCTCTTCCTTCCTGGGTATCGCTGAATGCCTGTCCTGTGAAAAGTAAAAAGCATTATACGGTAGGTTGTTGTTATCAAGTGCCACTGAGTCAGTTCCAACTCGTAGCAACCCTGATTCAAACTCACCAGCCCCTCACCAGAAACCCTATACAGAGTCACTATGAGTCAGAACTGATTCAATGGCACTTAGTAACAATAACAACAGCATATATATTATGGGGGGGAGGCACTAGACTATAAACTACAAGGTTGGCCATTCGAGATCACCATTGCAAGCATTTCCTGCATGCAATTTGTTCTCTTAGAGACTAAAACTCCTGAGTTGATAAGGCTTTCTGCTCTTTCAAAGATTTAAAGCCACAGAAACCCTATACAGGGTAGCTACGAAGATGGAGTCGACTTGATGGAACTTAACAACAACATATAATAAACATAAGGTTGACTCCTAGCTTAAATTTTTTCCTATATATGGAACTGCTTTTTCCAGCATCATCTATTGAATTGGGATCAAACTCATTAGGACCAGAAATGTATCATGATAGTGAATAATTGTTATCAGGACTGATTGTGAGGGTTGGAAATGTAAAGATAGATAGTTTGTAGCAAGGAGGGGAGTGATTAACTTTTCAGTCTAGGAGTGGAGTTCCCTGGGACCATCAAGGGAGAAGAGCAGAGAGGGGGACCCTACTCAGAGAAGCAGTGACTCCAGAGATGGAGGCAGAGACTATGATGTGGAGAGATGGAACAGCTGGGGACCTTAGACCCAGAGAGGGAGAAGGACTGTGTGCTTACAACCAGGGGGCAGACTTGCAGGGTATACCCTTTGTTTGATTGATGATGCATGGAGGAGATTGTAACCATGGCAATGAAATGATATACAATAGGATGAAAGCAAACCTAATGTTCTCCCATGTAAACTATCACATAATTCACAATAAAACATTTTTAAAAAGTATTGTGAACAAAATGCAATAAAACGTTAACCAAAAAAACGTACTACATAACTTATGATTGGACCCAACTTGGTAAAAACACGAATATTATGCAAACTATGTCCTATGGAACAGGGATATGTGAATTTTTCTTAAGTTATTAGCAGGTACTGGTGGGAAGAGGGGAGGACCTTGGGAAATACTAAGTTAAACAAAGTTAAACAGCACTTTTTCTGCAGAACTTTTATAGTGTTGTTAAGTGCCATCAAGTCAGTTCTGACTCATAAAGATTTTGTATAGAGTTTCCGAGCAATGAGAGGTAGGTTTGAATGACCAGCCTTGAGGCTCAAGCCAATCTTGCGGTCCAGTAATTTATCCTACAGTACTCCATCAGCAGAACTTTTGATAGCCTTTTAATTCCATTGCAAATCCAGAAGGGAGGTTGGGTATACTGTCATTTTCTAAACTTACATCAGCACTAAGAACGATTTCCTAGAATATCACTTCATTTGTGAAATGAAAAATAATAATAATAAAGATATACCATAAGTAATCTTTAAATTTAAAACCACAATAATAGTATACTAACACATTATGGTTTGTAAACACTTTCCTTGCTCCAAAATGCATTGTGGAAACTGAAGTTCACAGTTTCAGTAAACTGGAAGAAATAGGAGGCAACTTCAGAAAACAGGCTGCTCCTTTTCATAAAAGCAGAGAACCTCACATCCTACTTAAAACTCCATCGTTAGAGTTTGTGGACACAAGTATAAAATATGAAGACTTATTTAATCTGTATACATCTGAAATACCAGAGAATGTTCATATATCTTTCTCTTGTGGAAAATGACATTTCTTTCCTTGATCTTCCAAAAATGTAAAATCCCATTTGCTGTATCCTTTCTGACATGAGAAGGTGGTCTTATTATAATAATAAATCATTGTATATGTAAGTACTATATATAAAAATAATTTCTCTATGTGATTTGAAAGTATAATGTGTGACAATTATAAAGAGGGATAAGAATGGAATGAGTTCATACATATTAAGCTTTTTAGCCAAGGCTTCCATAGTGTGAGTGCTATATAAATGTTTTATATTATTATTATCTTTACCATGAACTTACATAAGGCCTTATTTTTGCATATTTAGCATTCAGATGGTTTTCCCTGGAAGACCTCCTATGTGTAGTGGTTGAAATCATTTGTTTGGAAAAGATTACCTTGGTTAACTGTATGTTTCCTGGAAGGGAGATCCTAAGAGGAGGCCTGGGTAGTTCCAGCATCGTCTACAATGGCTCTTAACCACACCATGTGCAAACTTAGCACAGTCCCACCTGTGACATCTCCAAAATGACAGCAATTTTAAAAGAATTAAATGTACTGGCTTACTGATCTGAGAAATTCACAGAAGAACTTGGGAGGAAACATCCAGAAAGGAACAACAGTAAAAAGAGATACACTGTGCAGTGAGTCAGATACTGACAAGAGATATTTCAAAGAATCAAATGTCCATTTGATCTGGCAACTTGCTTTCCTTTTAAAGGTGATGCTGTTCTGATAAGAAGAGAGGGCATATACATAAGAACACCCACACTTGACCTGGTTTCAATGACTGGATGATCAGAGCTCAACTAGAAGAAGAAAGAAGAGGAAAGAAAGAGTAATCTGATACAATTTGATGAACCTGACCTACACCTATGGATGCAATAACTCAAAAGAGGGAACAAATCTTTACAGATAGGATCATGCCCACCATACACAGAGTAGACAGGGATGGGCAACTTGGACACTGGCTACCCAAAATGGGGCAGGGAAGCTACAAAGGCAAGAAGTGACTGGCTTACAAGCTTTCAAGAGGGAGCCTAGATCCAGAGGGCATAGAAGGTAGAATCTCAACTGAGTAGTATCCAATCTGTCTGGGCAGGGCTGATGAAAGGAAATGCGGATAGGTCTCTTGCTGTACAATAGTGAATAATTGTTATCGGGACTGACTGTGAGGGGTGGAAATGTAAAGATAGACATTTTGTAGCAAAAGGAGGGGAGTGATTGACTTTGCAGTCCAGGAGGGGAGGTTCCTGGGACCATCAAGGGAGAAGAGTGAAGTGCGGGACCCTACCCAGAGAAACAGTGATGCCAGAGATAGAGGCAGAGAGGATGATCTAGAGACATGGAGTGGTTGGGGACTCGAGACTCAAAGAGGGAGAGGGGTTGTGTGCTGACAACTGGGGCAGGCTTGCAAGGTATGCCCTTTACTTGGCTGATGATACATGGAGGGGATTGTAGCCATGGCAATGGAAAAATATATGATAGAATGATTGTAAAACTAATATAATATTCTCCCATGTAATCTAGCACATAATTCACAATAAAACGTTTTTTAAAAAGAGTGATGCTGTTGTTGTTGTTGTTGTTGTTGTTATTAAGTGCTGTTGAGTCACTTCCAACCCATAGCAACCTTGTTTAAGGTTTCCAAGAAGCAGTTGACAGGCTTGAACCACAAACCTTGTGGTTCAAACTGACTTTGCACTCCAGTGCATTAACCCACAGCACCACACTAGGACTCCTTTGAGAGTGAAAGAGTCTAAGAAAAGTCTAGTCAATGAGAAGCCAAAATAGATTAAGGCAGTGAATAGAAATGATCTTCCAAAACACTTGATTGTACAGGAAAGTAGACAAGAGAGAAATCTAAAGATCGACTTGGATCTAAGCATTTGCATTTCAAGATGAAAGAGATGTGAGCATGTTCACACATGGGGAAGAGTCAATTCTGAGGTGAGAGGGAATCAGCAGATGGTTGATGAAACAAGGTCCCTGTGGAATGAGGGAAATGTGGAAAAATCACAGGGTGAACATCTTCCCCACTATGATCAAGCATCAAAATCTTGGTGAGGTGCTGTAGAATAAGCAATGGACTGCCAGGTCGGTTTGACTGCAAGGTCAGTGGTTAAAACTCACCAGCCCTTCCTCATAAACCCTATACAGGGATGCTATGAGTAGCGTAGTGGTTATGAATTGGGCTGCGAACCGCAAGGTCAGCAGTTCGAAACTACCAGCGGTTCCGCAGGAGAAAGATGAGGCGTTCTGCTCCCGTAAAGATTTATAGCCTCAGAAACCCTGTACAGGGTCGCTATGGGTCGGAAACGACTCCACAGCTCATAACAACAACCATAAACGTTGGTTGTTTGATCCCCCCAGCAGCACCAATGAAGAAAGGCCCAGTTCTCTGTATCCAAGAAAACCCAACAGAGCAATTCAAGTCGGTAACACACAAGGTTGCCATGAGTTGGAATTGACTCAATGGCAAAAGCTTCGGTTTGGGCTTTTTATTTTCCTGTGAAGTTATTTTGCAAGGTCGTCTTTCCCCAAATGATGAGGAGAGTGGGATAGTCTGTTTGGATAAGGAGTAAACGTTTGGATAATACCTCCAAGGAGAAAGGGAGAGGTGGCTAATGCAATCAGATAATTACCTCCTCACATATTTTTTAATCCCTGAAAGACGTTGTTGTTGTTAAGTGCTGTCAATTCCGACTCATAGAGACCTTATGTACAAAAGAATGAAACACTGCCTGGTCCGGCACAACTGTTGCTATGTTTGAGTTCATTGCTGCAGCCACTGTGCCAATCCATTTCATTGAGGCTTTTTCACTGAACCTTTACCAAGTATGATGTCCTTCTCCACGGACTGGTCCCTCCAGGTAACATGTTCAAAGTAAATGAGATGAAGTCTTGCCATCCTCACTTCTAAGGAGCTCTGGTGACAGTGGACTAAGCATTGGGCTCCTAACTAAAAGGTCAGCAGTTCAAATCCACCAGCCACTTTATAGAAGAAAGGTGAGGTAGTCTGCTTCCATATAGATTGCAGCCTTGGGAACACTATGGAGCAGCTTTCCTCTGTCCAATTAGATCCCTAAGAGTCAGAATCGACCTAAAGGAAGCGGGCTTGTTTCCTTTGTAAGGTAGAGAATATTAATCACAGATAAAGCTAGAAATATCAAGATATAAGACTAATGGTATTGATTTTTCTAATGGTGATTGCATTTATACATAGAAATGATTATTAACTACATTATAAATTACAACTTGCTGGAATTTTTTTGAGGGGAATGGGTGTTCTTCCTCCTACAGTAATTACAAAAGCTCTATAGACATGGAAAGGAGTAAAGATTAGACAAGTGTAGTGTCTGATTTACTGAGATGTTATTTTTTAAAAAGGAGGGAACGAGGAAGGGAGAAGAGCTTTAGAGCAGAAGGAAACTTTCAGAATCCCAAAATTCAATTCACACTGGTGTTAACACTCTTGCCATCCCTTTTACATACTACAAAGCACTAGCCAACTGTTTAGATCTTAGGAAGTGAATACACTGACAAGATTCATCGGGAATGATGTCTACTTTGGGCTTCTTGTTTCATCAGATATTAAGCCTCAAAAAAAGAATACACTTCACTTAATTCACTTCTCAATAGTCAAAAATAAATGCCAGCTTGTTTTTGTTAAGTTTAATTAAAAGGAGCAGCACATTTATAACTAAACATATAAAGAAAGATTAAATATTAATTTTAGAATTATGAGATAGCTGAATTACCCTACACTTTTTAAAGGGGTGATTCTTGTTGCGTCCAGAAATGTAAAATTGAATAGAAACCTGAGTAATGGCTTGTGAATTGCATCTAGGTGAGTAAGGTTGTCACATTAGCCTGTGAGGGTTTATGGCACATATATTCCATTGGGTATTGCTCTGTCCCCATTCACTGAGTTCCCCATATCACTGGCTCAGTCATTCTATGAGCCAGCTACTAAAAAGGATGGCCAAAGAGACAAATGGATAAATTAGGAATTAAAAAAAAAAAAAAAAAAGGTCCTAGATTTTTTACTCTATTCACTTAAGTCTTCATGTTTCCCATTTGGGTGGAGTATGATATCATATTGTTTTTGTTAAATGCCATCCAGTCAGTTCTGACTCATAGTGACCCTACACACAACAGAACAAAACACTGCCCAGTCCTGTGCTCTTATGCTTGAGTCCATTGTTGCTGCAAATGTGTCAATCCATCTTGTTGGGGGTCTTCTTCTTTTTCGCTGACCCTCCACTTTACCAAGCATAATGTCTTTCTTCAGGGATTGGTCCCTCCTGATAATATGTCCAAGGTATGAGAGACCAAGTCTGGGTTTCTAAGGTGTACTCTCTGGCTGTACTTTCTCCAATACAGATTTACTTTGTCTTTCTGGAAATCCATGATAACTTTCAATATTCTTCTCCAACACCATAACTCAGATGCATTGATTCTTCTATAATCTGCCCTACTCACTGTCCAGCTCTCACATGCATAAAAGTCTATTGAAAATACCCTGGCTTGGGTAAGGCACACATTAGTCCTCAAATGAACATCTTGGCTCTTTAACATTTTAAAGAGGTTTTGTGCAGCAGAACACTTGTGCTATTTAAATTTTTAAATAGGTGATTAAAAATTATTATAAAGAAACACATTTCAACATTGAAATTTTATTAAGGAGTTTTCTAAAATCCAGACTCCTTGGATTTCCTTAGATCCTCTCTTCTTTCCCCAATCAGCAGATTTCACATTATTGACATTTGGTAATAAACGTATGTCAAGTTGAAATTTGTAATAGTCCAAGTAAATTTTGTTTTTAACTGGTGACTTCATAAAATAATAGATCAATATATTAAGCAGAAAGAAAATAATTCTTGTGTATTGAAGTCAACAACAATAAAATATCAGCTTAGATCGCACCCTTCCTTGATCTTCAACACATTCTGATATAGTCAGTAAAAAAAGAGAAAGAAAGAAAAAAAATCTTCAAATAATCCTTCTATATATGTTGACCTGCAGGCAGAATCATTGCTGAATCTCTTTTCTCATTCTTATCACTGACATTTGCTACTTTTGGGTTTCAGTCAGTGAACAGCATCATCACAACCAAGCAATGTCACTACACTTCCTCCTCAGAAGAGTTTACCTGAGGTAAACTGCCTTAGGTAAAGATCATTTAAAAAATAATAATCTCATTGTAATCATTGCAATGAAACGATGAGTGTAAAACCAATGTTCTCCCATGTAAACTATCACTCAATTCACAATAAAAACTTATAAGAGAGAAAAATAATCATCTCATTTAGGACAACTATCTGCATGATGAGATGGGTGGTACAGTGGTTAAGCACTTGGTTGCTAACCTAAAGGTCTGCAATTGGAACCCACCAGCCACTATGAAGGAGAAAGACGTGGTTATCTGCTTACCTAAAGATTTACAGCCTAAACAACTTTATGGGGCAGTTCTCCTCTGTCCTTTAGGGTTGCTATGAGTCTGAATCACTGAACATCAACAGCACTATTATATTATGCTAATAATTGAAAAATTATGTAGGAATGAATTGAAGGACTTGAATAGCTTCCTCTGACAGCCATGTAGCTGGCTATCTCAGAGACTTTGTACAATATCTTTGTAAATACTGAAATTACCTTTTCCAGCTATGGTGTCTCAAATTGAGAAATACAAGTAGGCATGCATGTCATTTCCCACCCACATTATGTTGCCATCAAGTAGATTCAGATCATGGTGGTCCTATAGGACAGAGTACAACTACCCCATAATTTTCAAGGCTATAATCTTTGTGGAAACAGGCTGCCATATCTTTCTTCTGGAGCGGCTGTTGGGATTGAACCACTGACCTTTCAGTTGGCAGTCAAGCACGTAACCGCTATGCCACCAGGGCTCCTTTAACAAATAGTTGTGAAGTGCTATTGAGTTGGTTCTGACTCGTAGCAACCTTGTATAGGATTTCCGAGGAGCAGCTGGTAGATTTGAACCTCCAACCTTGTGGTTCAAACCGGCCTTGTGGTTAAATGCCTATCCTAGAGTGCCACACCAGGACTCCTTACCAACAGTAGTAGTTCTAATTCTTCCGTTATTATATATAGTGATTTCAAGTGCCATAGTTTGATCATGCTTTTAAGTGTAGCAAAATTCATGATTTCCGATATGTCAGAGATGATAATATTTTCATCTCCTTCTAAGATTTTGATTAATATTTTCAACTTAAAAAATAATCTGCTTGGCATTATTTTAAATTAATGTTAAACTAAAATACTTGTATTTATAGTAAGGGCTAAAAGTAATCATACTAATTTATACTAAATATGTACTAGAACAATTATCTAAAAATATATATTTACGAGTTTACCTAAGGTAAACTGCCTTAGTTGAGATCATTTTTTTAAAAAATTAGTCTCCAATGTTTTGACTCTGTTTTGAGTGGGAAATTAAGGCTATATTCATCCTCCTCTTCTTTCCACTTTCCACACTTTAAAAATGTATCTCTCATAGCTATATAATGGCAATCGAGGGTTGAATTTCTAAAGTATGGTTTCAAACATTGGCAACCAATCCATGTAACTGCTCTGACCTATGAACATCTAAAACCTCTAGACTTCCACTTATCCTCTTAAAATACGTGGGTAACATCTCACAGGTCAGCATTTTATGACCTTTGTTGTATTCTATAACCATTATGGAGTCCTGGTGTGGCACTGTGGGCTAATGCATCAGACTGCAAAGTCATCTGAACTGCAAAGTCAGTGGTTCAAGCTCACCAGCTGCTCCTTGGAAACCCTATACAGGGTCGCTATGGGTTGGAATCAACTCAATGGCACTTAACAACAACAACATAACCATTATAACCTCTGCATTTTGTTTTAAATATCTCTTTGCTAGACCACAGAAACTATCAGGTAAACGTGGAATAAAGAACAAAAACAACAACAAATATCTAAAACTATGTTACATAAAAATCACACTGCATACATTGTTTGGAGCCAAATAGCTATTGGGTTGGTGGGGGTGCAGAAATCATGGTTAAAGTATTTAGAATGCAATTTACTTTTTAGCCAGCATGGATAGCAGAACATTTTTTTTTTTTTAATCTTATTTTTTTCTTTCACAGAACTTGAGACTTCAAGAGATTATCATTGGATAGTATCCCAGAAAATTAAGCACAAATCCCTGAGCTAGAGAAGGAAGGTTTAATGCTCATGGTCCCCATAAATCTATTTAATGGAAATAAAAAATCTTCTCTTGGACAGATTTGGAAGAACAGACTTAAATAATATTAAATATTCCATCTAGAAATTACCTACTATAATAAGCTCAATTCACTCCTCTGCCCTCTGGAGCATCCCAAAATACATGGCTGGGTTGTGACCAGGTACTCCCTTCAAGACCCTTCACCCCAATAACATGCATTCAGCATAGCTTGTAGACATTATCATGCAGAGACAAAACATTAATTTAAAAAGTCTTTCATTTTCCCATTATCTTTGATGTTTATATATTACACTTTTTTTAAAGCCTTGCATTATCTAGATAACTTATTTCAATTCTCCATCAATCCATGGTAACAAGCACTCTCAAGATTCACTCAAAAATAAGTAACCTTGGGCAAGTCACTTAACCTCTCAATTCTTCATTTCTCCACTGATAAATCTGTCAGCAAACAAGCAGTACACCAGTATAATCTCTCTGAACAAATATCTATTAAACTTCAACTGAAGAGAGGCAAAGGATGTGTGTTCTCTGCTAATAAATAGCACTGCCCTAGTGCCTACACAACGGATGCCTAAGATATCTATACCTAGTCAACTAGAAATACATTGTCTACACAAGAAAAGTGCACTTGCATTTTTCAGCAAAATGCTGAATACTTGTAGAATGGGATAAAAAAGAAGTTGATCAAGAGTAGGAAACTGCTCATTACATAAGCAGTGAGTACAGAAGCGCTTCCATCTTCCCAGATGGATCTAGATGAAAAGTATCTGGTACCTATGGGCCTAGCCTGATCACATACACCTAAATTGATAAAATGACAAGTGTAGCAGGCTGTTAGAGGGTATTCTAAGCATTCAAATTACAGAAAAATCCAGGTAAACTGGAAAGTCAAGGAGACTGCGTTCCTTGACCCTGAGTCTCAGAAGTAGAGAACATGGATCTAGCATGAGCCTAAGGTAAAATGGAGTCCTGGTGTAGCTGTGGGTTAATGCACCAGACTGCAAGGCCTTTTGAACTGCAAGGTTGGTGGTCAAGCTCATCAGCTGCTCCTCCAAAACCCTACACAGGGTCGCTATGAGTCGGAATTGACTTGACAGCACTTAACAACAACAACCCAGTGTTCAGAGAAAATACTGCAAGTCAAGCCAGACTTGGTTAATGTTGAGGATCGAGGTCAGCCAAGTGACCCAGAACCCACATATGGACAGTCATGGGAGAAATTAATGCAAGAGAAATAAGTGGTCACTAGGGGAATGGGTGGTGCAAGTGCACACTGAACCACAAACCAAAAGTTTCATAGTCCAACTCACAGATGTACCTCAGCAGAAAATCCCGGCAATCTACTCCTGAGAACTCAGCTCTTTAAAACCCTGTGGAGCATAGTTGTATTCTGGCACATATGAGAGTGCCATGAGTTAACAACTAGTTGCTTAGAGGAATGACAATATTAAATTGTAACTAAGGAAGGTCAGACTTCCTGTTATAAATAAATAAGCAGGCTGGGAGGAAGGGACAGCAGACGAAGACTCTGTGGAGACAATTGAAAATGAGAATTAATGCAGAATCCACAAAGACAAATTGAGAAAAGTCATTAATATGATAAAGAAGCAGGTTAGGTTAAGAAAGACTCCCTGATTTTTAGCCTAATGGACTAGAATAATGAAGATGCTAACGAGAATGAGGTGGGGCAGAGTGAAGTTTGGCTGTGGATAGGTTGCACTGAAAACATCTACAAATACAAAATGGAAAAATATTGGAGATAAAGTCTAATGATGTTCTTTTTGAAGTCAGCACCACCAAGTGGCAGCTGAGACTTTGAAAACAGATTTGTACATAGGGATAGTAGGGGTAACAAGACAAAGATGACAGGGAAGGGCCAAGTCTAAGGGATACCCATCCTGCCAGGTCAGTAAGTACCTGGATAGATGCTAACCAAAAAAATTAGAGGTTCAAGTCTATCCAGATGGACTCTGGAAGAAAACAAAGGCCTGCCAATAAAATCCCTAAAGAGCACTATCCTATCCTATCCTATCCTATCCTTGTTGTTGTTGTTATGTGCCATCGAGTCGATTCCGACCCATAGCGACCCTGTATAGGGTTTCCGAGGGTGTAAATCTTTACGGGAGTAGAAAGCCTCATCTTTCTCCCGCGGAGCAGCTGGTAGTTTCGAACCGCTGACCTTAAGGTTCGCAGCCCGATTCGTAACCACTACGCTACCAGAGCATCCTATCCTACCCTATCCTATTCTATGCTATCACCCATAGGGTTACCAGAAGTCAGAACCAACTCCACAGCAACTAGTAACTGGTGGCTAGGAATCAGGAAGAGTCCAGGGTCTTGGGAGGAAGGAAGGTCAAGAGTTCCAGAAGCCAAGAAAGAGCAAAACATACGCATCTTATTTAAATGAAATAAAATGCATACACATTATTTATTTAACTGAAATGAAACGCATACACATTCTCACCAAAGTGAGAAGAGTCTTTGAAGGGCCGCTCCAGTCCACACAAGAGAACTCAATATGGATAAACTGATTTAGCTGGGAGAATTCATGGGCATCTCTGTGGAAATGTATTAGTAAGAAGGATGAAGTAAAAGTCAAATTGCAAGGGATTGATTAGGAGAGGCTCATGTAAAAGTGAAAATAGCAGTCATTTTGAAACATAAACTAAGATAAACTATCCTATGAGACAGTAAGCTCCTCACTCTAGAGAAGTATCAGATAGACAAGAAAGAAATTACATAAAGGGCTCTGTCTGAATGTTGCTTCTAAAACTCTGAGCATGAATTTCCACCTGGGTGCAATCAGATTTAAATCAAACATAACCAGAAAAAAAAAAAAAGAAAAAGAATTCAAAATAATGTCAAATAGAAAAAAGAAATCGGGGTATCATTTTAAATGAAATGCATATGGCTTTAGGCCTCTTCTAATTTGGAAATCTCTGTTCCTTGCCCACTGCTATCAAGTGGGTTGAAATCCTTCAGAACAGCATAGAACTGACCCAGAACTGTTCCATTGTGTTTCCAAGGCTGTAAATCTTTGCAAAAGCAAACGGTCTCATCTTTCTCCCAAGATGCAGATAATAAATTCAAACTATAGACCATCAGATTAGCAGTCCAAACCTTATTCCACACAACACGATTAATACAATGATTATTTTTAATGCTGGTAACTGTTTGTGATTAGGGTCATTCATTGGCATTATAAATAAATTGCCTCTCATGTGTGTTATAAAGGAGCCCTGGTAGCAGTTCAAAACTACCAGTGGTTCTGCGGGAGAAAGATGAAGCATTCTGCTCCCATAAAGATTTACAGTCTCGGAAACCTTGTGCAGGGTCACTATTAGTCGGAACCAACTCCACGGTACTTAATAACAACAACAGTAGTGTAGTGGAGTTACATACGAGTTGGGGTGGTAACCACAAAGTAAGCAGTTTGAATCTAGCAGCTGTTCTGCATGAAAAAGAGCCTTTGTGCTCCCATAAAGATTTGCAGCCTAGGAAACCCTATATACAAGGTCACTATGAATCCGAACTGACTCAACAGCACTTACCAGCAACAGCAACATCACCATGTGTGTTACAAGTGAAAACCACATTTTTATCTGAAAAGATACTCATTCCATTAGGTGTCATATGTCAAATCTTTTTAGCACCAAAACATCACACTCACATCTAATTATTTCTGCCTTATAGTATTCTCTAGCTGTATCACATATGGTCTCTCCAAATACTGAGAAAATATAAAGTAATAACAACATTGATGATGATGACAACCATGTCACTATCAGTAGCAATATTACATTATTATGTGTGTAACTCTTTATAGAGCAATTTCATATACATGATCTCTTGTATTAGTTCTCACAACATCCCCAAACTCTAGCACCATTTTCTCATTTAAGAATACAGAAGTCAAGAAAAAGGTAAGACCAGAAGAACTAGATGGTAGCTGGCTATCACTGCCAACTGCTCTGAATGGGATCACATTAAAATGTCCCGAATAGAGAAGGAGAAAATGTGAAACAAAACTCAAAACCATAAAGAAGCATGGGTTACTGGTCAGAAGGAGACTGGAGGAACCCAAGACTATGACTTTCGACCACCCTTCAGCTCTGGAATGCAACTCACCCTCATGGTCTAGTTTCCAGCTAAGTATATAGGGAGGTATATAGGGTAGACAAGGAGCTCTGGTACTGTGGTGGTTACGAATCAGGCTGTGAACCTCAAGGTCAGCAGTTTGAAACTACCAGCTGCTCCACAGGAGAAAGATGAGACTTTCTGCTCCCATGAAGATTTACAGCCTATGAAACCCTGTTCAGGGTCACTATGGGTCGGAAACGATTCAATGGCACTTAACAACAACAACATAGAGTAGGCAACAACACTAGTTAGGTAGCCATGAGGAACTCTATTATATCTCAGATGACCATTTTCCCAAAATCATAAATATTCATAATCAATAAAGATAGGAAGAAGTGCCCTTTGTTCTGCCAATTACCACACTATTTCATAACACAGTTTCGGATGCCCAGTGTCCCAACTTCCCTCTTTCCCTGTAAGTCTGCACAGAACAATTTTGCCTGTTCTTGAGCATGCATACAAGGTTATTAAAGGTTTCTCTCCATTCTTCTTCATCATATAGTCTCTGTGGGGAAGGTTATTCACTTCTAAGATGGACATAACCAAGAGACACAGTGATATTTGCTTGGTGCCTCTCTTGTCAAATTCCTACACACACACACAGAAGTCCTGGTGTGGCACTGTAAGATAAACACCAGACTGATAATTGTATCCTACACAGTGTAGCTATGAGTTGGAACAGACTCAACAACACTTAACAACAACACAGACATCCACTACTGGACGGATTCCCTCCATGCAGGAGTCAAAAGTTTCTAAGTAGCCTTGATGAAAGACTAAGACTTTTCCAGACTAAAAGAAAATTGATATTTTATTTGCATGGTTGATACTGAAGGAAGTTCAATATTTATTGATTCATGCTTGTTTGCTAAGGACTATGATGTAGAAATGTATAACTGAAAATGGAAAATCTATCTATTGAACTATAAAGAATAGAAGTAATTGAAAGTCTGACAAACCTATGTCTAGAGCAATCACTTTTGCCCCTGAAATCACCATAAAACAAAAACAAACCATATTGCCTACAAAGGGCAAGGCACTGCTTCCCACGCAGCCTTGATTGCACTGGGGAAGACTTGCATGGTGGTGGGAGAAGGGAAATCAACTTGGGATGAAAAAAATACAACAAAAAAGAAGGAATAAAAAAGTAAATAGGATTAGTCACGCAAATAGCTAAAATGTGAAAAATACTGGTAATGTCATAAAAAGTTGTAAAACCTAATTCTACGTGTGCTGTAACCCATGTCAGACAACATGTGGGGTTTCAGGGGCCAAAGTTTGGAGCTTAGAGTCCTGATGTAGTGCATAAAGGATAAGCACAGGTCTGCGGTTCAAACTCACCAGCCGATCCTTGGAAGCCCTTTATAAGGTTGCTATGAGTCAGAACCGACTTGGCAGCACTAACAACAGCTTGGAACTTTGTGGCAGAGCAGAGTTAGCATACACATGGCCCCCATCTCTGCAGCCCTATAAACATGTCTGTTGATCTTCCCATCTAGAAGAACCTAGAGTTTGCAGCCACTCAAGTTCGCCTGTATAAGTTATGAATCTTTACATGCTGTATCTTATAGCACAGATTTAAAATGGGGCATTTTCAAATCTGGGATCACAGTACAAATTAATTGAAAGAAAACAAGAAAGTAGTTATGGTTTCTGTCTAAGATTCTTGAGTGCAACTCCTTAACAACGCATGCTCATTTGCTTAGTTGCCCCTCCTCCCATTATGGTAAAACACACAGAAACTACGCGCCTGTATGGTTAGCTGTAAGCTTCACATTTTGGTTACATGCTCAGAGGATCATGAGTCTTTAAATGACATGTAGAAAGGCAGAATAAAACATCTCTGCAAGTATTGATTATGTTACTTTGGAAAGCTCTACTAACTGTGACTTGTCAGACAAGACGGAGCACCCAGCTTCCTCTGGCATCATGTTCAAAGCAGTGGTGAGGAAGTGGATAAACTTCCGGCAAAGGAATAACCGATAACTCAACCCCCTTTGAAAAGACGTAGATAACTGACAATAACAGTTACTTGAAAAAAGCAAATACTGCATGATGGACTTCCCAAGACTGTTGTAATGCTATATCTTTACCAAAAATTCTGTGTATATGTGTGTATGCATACATGTACACACACAAATATATATGTTTGATATTATCAAAACATACAGATATCAACATATTTTCCCCATAAAATTTTTCAAGTTCGTGTGTGTGTGTGTGTATACATATATGTATAACTGTAACATAATTTAAAGTGGATCATTAAGTACTTTAAAGGGGATACATACAAGAATATTGTAACCTAATCATTATAATAATGAAATCGCTGTTGTTGTTCTGACTCATAGCAACCCTGTGTAGGGTTTCCAAGGCGCAGCTGATGAGTTTGAACCACCAATCTTGTGGTTCAAATCAAATTTGTGGTCCAGTGCTTTAACCCACAGTACCACAGCCAGGACTCCAATAATGATATAGATCTATTTTAATTTAGTTCTCCTAAATTTGTACTCCTGCCATGGTGACATAGGATAAATGCTCGACTGCAAGTTTTCTTTGAACTGCAAGCCTGGCAGTTCAAACTCACCAGCTGCTCCTTGGAAACCCTATACAGGGTCACTATGAGTCAGAACCATCTCATCAGCATTTTAACAACAGCAACAAATCTGAAGCTTCCAAGTCAACTAAAGCAGTGATTTAATTCATTCTGAGAAGAGCTTTATAAAACTGCAGCATCATTTTAGTTCACATTTTATCCTATCTTACTGTTGTTAATACAATAGGCCCGTAACATGTGATTTTTACATGTTCAACTTTATTTTGTAATATTTTCCATTTTATTTTATTTCATTATTTATTCATTTGGCTTAGTTTTAATGTGGAGAATAATTGAATAATTTAATGTATTTATTCAACAAATGAAGTTTGTTGAAACTAAGAAGAATCATTAACACTTTCAGGTGTGCTTTTACAGAACATCTTCTCTCGAGACCACTGAAAATATGACACTTCAGAGGGTCACTTTGGACAAATCCTGTCAATGTGGCATTGGGTGCAGGGGTTTTCTCACACCCAGTCTCACTGTGAAATCTATTGAGCATTAAAACTGGGATTTGCTTGCAAATAGTATTATTGCACAGCTTTAACTATCTTAAAACACATTTATGGGTACGAAGTTAATTAACTAATGCCCATGTGTTCTTTACACCTCTTCCCTTTGCACATACATTAAATGCATGTGTATTAAATATCACCTGGGTGTGGGCACTGTGTTCATAGTTGAGGGGCAGGAGAATGAGCAAGACATAGTGTTGTCCCTTAAGGGCAAAAGGAACTAAAATGCTGTCCCTTACGACTTGAGAATTGAGAGGTTGCATGACTTTTGTCAGGTAGTGAGGTAATGTCTTTTAAGTATTCTTTTAATCAACAAGTAGCCAAGAAGGTGTTCCATTTCTGAGTCTGTCTTTAAGTCATTTTGTTTGTAAGGGGTAAGTTGGAACATTTGGGTGCAGTTGGTATCTAAAAATCAGTCAAATGTTTGCCGTGTTGTTGTGAAGTGCCCTCTAGTCAGTTCTGACTCATAGCTACCCAGTGTGTAGAGTTTCTGAGGCTTAGAATCTTCGTAGGAGTAGAAAGCTTCATCATTCTCTTGTGGAGTAGCTGGTGGGCTTGAACCGTGGACTTTGTGGTTCACAATCCAGTGCTTATCTTATGGAGCCAACGCGCTCCCATATAGTGTACCTTTCTATACATAAAAAATTTAAAGAAACACTTCCAGATACACTAAAACATCTTTAACATAATTTCTTGTTGTTAAGTGCCATCATGTTCATACGGACTCAAAGTCACTCAATATAGGGTTCCCAAGGAACAGCTGGTGAGTTTGAGGTGCCAACCTTGCAGTTCAAACTGACCTTATGGTCCAGTGCTTATCCTACAGTGCCACATCAAGACTCAGTAATATAGTAATATTAGCTGTAATCTTCTCGTGCATTTGTTATTACAAACTACTGTATATGCCTCAAATTTTTAATGTTTTATGGGAGTTGGTACAGAAGACCTACTTTCATACCTGGGCCTTTGTAACTCAGGGGTTGTATGTATTTTCACTTAGGCATCTCCACACTTGTGAATTTGTGTGATTTCGCCATAAATTAATACAAAGTCTCTTCTCCCTCTCTTTCCTCTTTTATCCTGAAATTAGGGAGGAAATTGAACCTCACGTTTATCCAATTTCATTTCTTCTTACCTCAGTCCCTTCATCCTTTTTAATTTAAAAGAATTCAATCGGATCTTTCCACTAATAGGTTATTTCTAGACTACTCTTGGTATAGGAGTGGGAGAGTATGGGAAGGCCGGAAAAAACCTAAGTAAAAGTGTAGTATTCCCTGTGTACCTGGACAGGAAAAATAATAATTAAAAAAAAAAGCTTAACCAAGAAAGGAATTAGAGTATAGTTGTCTTCACAGGCTAAAATAAGAAACGGGAAAAGAGGACAGGTAGAAAGGGAGTGGAAAGGGTATCAAGTCTATGTTGCAGAAATGTACTCTGTAAATGCTTCACCTTAAAATCTACTAGGATTACTATGTTTGTTTAAGCTAATTTTCAAATCACTCTTTAAACGTTAGCTGTCTTTATTTGAAATACTCTTTAGTTCTGTGTATCAGTGGGTCAAGAAGACCCTAGTAATCAAACAATCTGTCTACCAATAATTCAAATAATATTTTAAGCATAATTCAAATCAGTTTGGTTATTATATATGTTTACTGGAAAAATAAAATAAAACTTCATCATTTCTGTTTTTAAATGAACACTACAGGGGACATCTCTGAAGATAAAATATATTTTCACTAATAGTGTTCTGAAAGAGGCTACTGAGAAAGCTTAAAGAATGATATTTTATTTCAATTTTTTTAAAAAATACAATTGAACTCTGCTCTTGTCTTTTGTTTCAACATCACATCCCTTTGTCCCGCCTCCTCCTGTAATAAATACTCTTGTGCTTGCCCTGCTACTGACAATAATGTGGGTGAACTCTGCCCATGGACATCTGTCATTATTAATGACCATGGGAGAGAGAAACAATAACTCACTCTTTTAGAAACCAAGAGGGAAAAAATGCAACAGAAATTTGCGTTTATGTTTTCTGCTGGAAGAAGACTTGTATTTATTCTAAATACAAAAACAAGTGTCAGTGGCAGAATAGGAAGAAAAAATCCTTAACATCAGCTTTTAAATATCATCAAATCAGAAAACACTTGTTGATATATAAATGTCATTTTTTACCAAAGCAATACTATATTCAATGTTTATGTATCAAATTTATACTCCCAGAACTCTTTTTTTATTAAAAAACCTTTATTGTAGGAAACAAGATTTCTTTTACCCACAGGTTTAAATGATTTTTCAATATGACTGAGCCATGGAATGGTTCTTGCTAAATATTTACTTTATTTACTAGATTTATAAAATGTATACACATACACATAAGGGCACTTCAAAAAGTTCATGGAAAGAGAGAATTGACGGATAACAGAATTTTTCCACTCGTGTTTTGAAGCCCTCTTGCATATATTTAAATTAGGCTTTTTGAGCACTTTGCACTTCAATTATGAAAAAAAGCTTTGATATTATTATCATGCTATCAACTAGATGTTATAGAGAAAGGGAAAAAAAATCGATAAAAGTTCTTCTTAAAGAACAAAGTGTCCTTATTCTTATCTTAGAAAACTTAGGCAATGGTTATGGTAATACAAAGGCAGGTCAAACAGTATTATATTACTACTAGGGTTCCTGGTAGTGTAGTGGTTTCTAATCGGGCTGCAAATCGCAAGGACACCAGTTCAAAACTACCAGCTGCTCCATAGGAGAAAGATAAGGCGTTCTGCTCCCGTAAAGATTTACAGCCTCGGAAACCCTGTGCAGGGTCTCAATGAGTTGGAACCGACTCCATGGCACATAACAACAATAATACTAGGGTTCTAGTTCATACATGTGTGGGATTATTCCAATTAAAATGTATTTAAACGTGCCTCTTCGATTAGTGGGTGGCTGCAGACCACTTCTCTAAGTAATACATTTGTCTTAGTCTTGTTAGGGTGCCTTCATAAAAGTTTCAATAAAAACAGTGGCTTCTGAGATCTGCTGGACCAGTTAAATGAAGGCAGAGAGGTCAGATCAGAAGGTATAGTGTTTCTTGGGCTCCTAAAGGAGTAATACTGGTAGATTTATCTCAAAGAACGTAAGACAACCATGGGGGCTTATTTGGAAGAAGTTTGAAGAAAATTGGAAACTGCATTGATGAGAAAAGGCCAGGAAAGTTGTACCAAGGAATTTTTTTTTTTCCATCATGACAATGCGCCTGCTCATTCATCCAGGGTAGCAAAGGCTGCCCTATGAGAATTTCATTGGAAAACTTTATACCATCCACTAGCCTTAATCCCTTTCTTTTTGTTCCCAAGACTCAAAGGACATTGAAAAGGAACACAGTATGAGTCTATCGAGGATGCCAAAACTGCTGCTTTGAAAGAAAGCTTAAATATTTTTACCAAGCTAAACCAGACATTACAGAGAAAGAAAGAAAGTCAGACCTAAGTGCCATTTTGACTTGGTGTAAATCGAAGAGAGCAGAATTCCATTGGGAATGGTTAGAGAAAGGGATAGAATATCTTCAGAAGTGTATATAGTCCTAGATATGTCGGAAGATACATTGAGAAACAGTAGCTTCACATTTTGACATGTTGGTTTAATAACAGTGCCTATGATTTTGTGGAGTTGTAGTGTGGCATTGTGGGCTACTGCATCAGACTGCAAAGTCGTTTGAGCTGCAAGGTTGGTAGTTCAAGCTCACCATCTGCTCCTTGGAAACCATATTCAGGGTGGCTATGGGTCAGAATTGACTCGATGGCGTTAACAACAACAACAACAAATGACTTTGCAGTAAGACTTTTTGACTCACCCGCATACTGTGCTATAAAATGTCCACAAAAGTCTGTGCTAATCATTTTAAGGATGGATAGCTAATACTCTGTAGGAAAAAAAAAAAAAAAAAAAAAAAAAAAAAAAATATATATATATATATATATATATATATAGCAATTCATGCTTACATAAATTTTTTCTGAACAAATTGCTTAGGTAAAACTTTCTGTCTATTATCAAACTTCAAGCTTGTGGTGATTGTTGTTAAGTGTCTTAGAGTCAGTTCCAACTCATCGTGACCCTATAAAGGGTTTCTGAGGCTTCAAATGCTTTGTGGGAGCACAAAGTCCCATCTTTCTCCCGCAACTTTTATTAATGTCTTTTACTTCTCCTTAGCAGTGTTGTTAGGTGCCATCTAGTCAGTATGGACTCATAACGACCTTATGCACAACAGAACAAAAACTTCTCCTTAGCAGTGTTGTTAGGTGCCATCTAGTCAGTATGGACTCATAACGACCTTATGCACAACAGAACAAAACATTGCTCAGTTTTGTACCAACCACACAATCATTATTGCATTTGAGCCCATTGCTACTGCTACTACCAATTCATCTTGTTGGCATTCTCCTTTTTTTCATTCACCCTCCACTTTACCAAGCATGATGTCCTTCTCCAAGGACTTTTTCCTCCTGATAACATGTCCCAAGTATGAGAGACACAATCTCACAATCCTGGCTTCTAAAGAGCACTCTGGCTGTACTTCTTCAAACACAGATTTGTTCTTCTGGCAGACCAAGGTACTTTTAACATTCTTCTCCATCACAATAACTTAAATACATCAATTCTTCTACCGCCTTCCTTACTGTACAAATTTCACATGCATATGAAGTTACTGAAAATATCATGATTTACAACAGACATATTTTAGCGCTCAAAATGACATCTTTGCCCTGGAACACTTTAAAAGGGTCTTGTGCAGCAGATTTGACAAATGCAATAAATACGTCATTTGATTTCTTAACTGCTGTTTCCATGAGTGCTGAGAATGGAAATCAAGTCTTTAACAACTTCGATCTTTTCTCAATTTATCACTATGTTATTTATTGGTCCAGTGGTGAGGAATTTAGTATCCTTTACCTTGAGGTGCAACTCTTAATGAAGGCTGTGGTTTTTTATCTTCATTACTAAGTATTTCAAGTCCTCTGAGCATTCAGCAAGCAAGGTAGTATCAGCTGCATATTGCAGGTTGCTAATAAATCTGCAAATTTCATATAATCCAGTTTTTCAGATTATTTGCTCAGCATGTATACTGAATAAGTGTGGTGAAGGAATACAACCCTGGCCCACATCTTTCATTATTTTAAACTATTCAGCGTCTCCTTGTTCTGTTTGAACAACTACCTCTTGGTCTATATACAGGTTCCTTATAAACACAATTAAGTGTTCTGGAACAGCCACTCTCCACAATGCTATCCATTGTTTGTTATGATCTACACAGTTGAAAGCTTTTACATAGTCAATAAAGCACAGTTAAACACCTTTATGGTATGCTCTGCTTTCAGTCAAGATTAAGTTGACATCGCCGATGATATCCCTAGTTCCATGTCTTCATCTGAATTGAGCTTGAAACTCTGGCAAATCCCTGTCAATGCACTGTTGCAGCCATTTTTTAATTATCTTCAGCAAAATTTATTTGCATGTGATATTAATAATATTGTCCAAAGTGCACAAATGCCGCCTCTCTTTGGAATGTGCACAAATATGGATCTCTTCCAATCAGTTGGCCAGGTAGCTGTCTTCCAAATTTCTTGGACATCATTGTTGATGTCAGATGGATCTTGGCTGACAGCAGAAAATACCAAAAAGATGCTTAACGCTGCTTTAGTGTTTATGCAAAAGCTTTCAACTATGAGGATCATGACAAACTATGGACAACATTGCCAAGAATAGCTATTCTGGAACGCTAAATTGTGCTCATAGGGAACCTGTACATATACCAAGAAGTAGATGAGTGAGTGCCTAAAGTGCTGCATCAGTTTGTTGAAAGATTTCAATTTATATTCTATCAATTCCCCGTGCATTGTTTTTTTCCCAACACCTTTATTGCACTTTGTACTTCTTCCTTCAGTGCCATTGGCTCATGATCATGTTACCTCTTGAAATGTTGAACATCAGCCATTTCTTTTTGGTACAGTGACAATGTGTAGACCTTGTATCTTCTTTTGATGATTTCTGAATCATTCAGCATTTGAATCCTTCAATGTTGAAAGTCAAGGATCGAATTTTTTTCTTCAGTTCTTTCAGCTTGAGAAATGCTGAACCTGTTCTTCCCTTTAGGTTTTCTAAATCCAGGTTTTTGTACATTTTATTATAGTATCTGACGTTGCCTTCTCAAGCTGCCCTTTTAACTTTTTGTTCAGCTCTTTTACCTCATTTTTTTCCATTTTCTTTAGCATCTCTATGCTGTGAGAGCAAGTTTCAGACTCTTCTGTCATCCATTTTAGTCTTTTCCGTTGTTCTTATCTTCTTAATGACCTTTTGCTTTCTTTGTGTGTGATGTTCTTGATGTCATCTCATAACTATTTTGCTCTTTGGTCATTAGTGTCTGTTGCATCAAATCTATTTTTGAGATGATCTCTAAATTTAGGTGAGAAATGTTTAAGGTTATATTTTAGTTCTTGTGGGTTTGTTTTCCTTCAGATTCAACCAGAACAATCTGCCTGTCACCTTGCTTTGACTGATAATATGGAGCTTTTCAACCATCTCTTTCCACAAATGTAGTCAATTTTATTTCTGTGTATTCCATCTGGTAAGGTCCATGTGTTTAAGAAAGGTATTTGCCATGAATAAGTCATTGATCTTGCACAATTCTATCATGCGATCTCCAGCATAGTTTCTATCACCAAAGCCACACATGCCAACTACTGAGATTTACTCTTGCTTTTCAACCTTTGCATCCCAATCACCAGTAAGTCTCAATGAATTTTGATTATACGTTTGATCAATTTCAGACTTCAGAAGCTAGTAGAATTCTCCCATTTCATCATCACTGGCTTTAGTAGTTGGTTCACTAAATTTGAAAGATAATTGTTTTAATTGGTATTCCTTATAAGTATATGGATATTTTCCTATCTCAGACAGCATTATACTTCAAGACAGATCTTAAAATGTTCTTTTATATGATAGATACGTCACCATTCCTCTTCAATTTGTCATTCCCAGCATAATAACCATGTGATTGTCAAATCCAAAACAACCAATACTAGCATAATAATGCCTAGGATATCGATCTTTATGTGTTCCATTTTCTTTTTGACAACTTCCAATTTTCCTACATTCATACTCCATACATCCCATGTTCTGATTATTAGTGGATATTTACAGATGTTTCTCTTCATTTTGAGTTGTCCCCATCAGCAAATGATGGCCCCAAAAGCTTTACTCCATTCTTGTCATCATAGTCAGTTCTACTTTGAGGAGGCAGCTCTTCCCCAGTCACACATTTTGAGTGCCTTCCAACCTAATGGGCTCATCTTCTAGCACTATTTTATACAATATTCTGGTGCTATTCATAATGTTTCAACATTCAGTATTCTGGTATTATCTGACCATGTAATACCGCTATTTCTAAGGGTTTCAATGTCTAAACATTCAGAAGTAGTCTGCCTTTCCTTCTTCCTAGTCTGTCTTACTATATGGGAGCTCAGCTGAAACCTGCCCACCATAGGTGATCCTGTTGACATTTAAAATACTGGTGGCATAGTTTCCAGTATCACAGCAATTTGTTGTTTTTAAGTGCCATCAAGTCAGTTGAAGAAATGCTGTCAAAGGGTTATTTTGACTCATGGAAATGGACTTTGATATAACACAAACTACAAGACCAGTAGATTGGGAGGATTTGGTTAAAGTCACTAACATGATCTTCTAGTGTCTCTTACTTTCCCACTACCTGTTTACCAGGTTTTGCATGGTTTTATTGACAAGTTAAATTCTACAAATGTCCGTTTTCGCAATGGTACAGTCTGTATTATTAATATTGCTCTTACAAGTACATGGGAATATATTTTAAAGCGATTTTGTCTTTCAGCAATTTCTAGAATACAGTACAGATCCACGAATTATAAGCATTCTTTATCAAAATCCCAAAGTCAATTGCAATTTTATAAACATACTGCTGAGCATAAATGTGATCCAATGTGCCAACAAATGTACACGTGATTGCCATACAAAAAGGGACCAAACCAAGAAGAAAAAATGAAAAATGCATAGTGATAAGTGGGCCTTCAACAGCTGCCTGAATGAACTTTGTCCAAAACATTCTAGACCTTCATTTCAACTTCCTCTAGATACCAAATTATAATATTAAAAAAAATAAAAAGTATGTTCCCAAGACAAGCATAGCATTGGTCAGCCTTTAACATCAGAGGTATTTTATAATCAAAGTTTAAAGAAACTCTCACAAGCCTTATGAATGAATGAACACTAATTTGTCATATTTCAATAATGCAATTTTATTTGCCAGCAACTAAAGATTGCATTCAATTTGTAAATCAATTTGTCTACATTCACTTTTAAAAAGAGTTGGAAAAACATATTTGATTAAAAAAAATTATATGATGGGAAATAACCAATCTGAAATTATCACAGTCTATTTTGTTTGGGGTTCAAATATGAATATATTGAGAGATGTGGCACCCTGGGCTTCTTCTGGTCAACCTTTCTCCTGCTAGTCTAGAAAGGAGAGGAAACGTGAGAGGACTCAAAGAAAAGACAGTAAGAGAGACTTGTTTTTACGAACCTGCCGCAAAGTTTCTACTGCGGATTTTGAGGATGACTCAGCTCTTCCCACAAAAATCCATAGAGTATAAAATTTTGCTGGACTCCTGGGCATGTAATGGAGCATAAAGCAAATGCTTCCACTCCCCAACTCCATCTCCATCTCTTACCCTCTCCCAATTTTCATGCCAGATAGGTTTGATTATTGTTTTTGCTTAATAAACTCGGCTCACCTGTATCATATTTTAAAAGGGCCTGTCCATTTCCATTAAGCTATCGTGAATTTTTTATTGTAGCAAAATATATAAGGTGCCGTGGTACGTGTTGTGCTGCTAACCAAAAGATCAGCAGTTCAAATCTACCAGCTGTTTTTGGGGAGAAAGATGAGGCTTTCTGCTCCTGTAAAGATTTACAGCCTCCGAAACCCTATACGGGGTCACTATGAGTTAGAACCGAGTCAACGGCACACAACCAACCAACCAACCAACAGTAAAAAATACATAGAACAACAAGTTTGCCATCTTAGCCATTTTAAGCACACAATTCACTGACGTAAATTACACGTCCACTATGCTATGTTTAGGAGCTCTGGTAGTGTAGTGATTACGAATCAGGCTGCGAACCGCAAGGTCAGCTGTTCGAAACTACCAGCGGTTCCCTGAGAGAAAGATGAGGCTACCTGCTCCCGTAAAGATTTACAGCCTCAGAAACCCTGTTCAGGGTTGCTATGGGTCGGAACCGACTCGATGGCACTTAACAACAACAACAATGCTGTGTTTACAATCATCACTATCATCCTGCTTTTCATTCCACCACACAGCTACCCAGTGCCCCTCCAGCAAAAACACCCACTCCCTGCCCCCACCTCCCAGGCCTCACTCCAAGTTTAAGTAACTAAAACTCAAAAAGAAATATCAATAAATATTTCAAAGGCATAAAATTATTCAGTTCATCAAACTGTTCTGAATCAAATTAGTCGGAAACACTTTATCCTGAAAACTGCAAAAACATTGTGATACTAAATATTCAAAATTATCAGCCAGGCAAATTGGCCCAGGTCAAATGAGCAAATCTAAAAAAATGAGATTGCTGCATTTCTCAGCTTGATAGCTTAGTAATAAATAATGTGTTTCTATTCAATCTGTACATTAAGTCTTTTATGTGGCCTTAAGGCACTCTCTTATGGCTGTGCCCATTACAGTGTAGTCATAGAAACTGACACATTTATTTCTTGGATTAGTGTGCCATTGAAAATATTAATATGATGCAGTAAATGGGGATTTAATCTAATCTACTGATGGCAAAATGAAGTTAGTAAAAGGCTGAATGCCCTTACAAAGAAAGAAAGATTCTATCTGTTGGGAAAAGCTTGTTGTTATTGGTTATAAAGACCAACTAAACAGCCTATGACATATTAGGTACTTTCTGTATTTATGCAAAATTTCTCAAACTCAGTAGGTATAACTCTCTACAGGCTGAAAAATACTTCTTTATTATTACACACACACATATATATACACACATATGTATAAATATACATATGTATATATGTATATATTGGTTGGTTATGTGCCGTGAAGTTGGTTCCGAGTCATAGCGACCCTGTATAGGGTTTCTGAGGCTGTAAATCTTTAAGGTAGCAGAAAGCCTCATCTTTTTCCTGCAGAACAGATGGTAGTTTCAAACTGCTGCCCTTGCGGTTTGCAGCCCGATTTGTAACCTTCCTATATGTGTGTATGTATGTATGTATATATAATTTTTTGAACAATTGTGATATCTAAGCTGAAACCTCTTCCACATATACATAACCAGAAAAAAACAGATATGGGTACATCTCATAACATACTAATAAAACAGCAACCAGGATAAAGCTGACATGCCCAAAACCATTTCTGCCAATTTTCTTTCATTTTGATTTGAAGGCATTTGCCTAAACTTTGCACCTTTGCCTAGGGTGAAAAAGATGAAGAAAAAATAAAGAAAGAACTTCATCAGAAAAATCTAATTTTGCTTGGCATGATCTGAGAAAATGCAGTTAGTGCATGTCACTGTTAATTTTGTTAATTTCTAACTTGAAATCAGATATCCATAAGTATCCCTTTTGTTGTGGATAGATCACATTTGACTCTGGTGCCTTCTAATAATTCACAGGACGCAGATTCTGTCTCTCCATTATTCTGCAACAAACCACATAAATTTCAGAGATATTTTCTGACAGATGAAGCAGTGCTGAAAAGCAAAGTACAGCACTTTGTCCTTGAAATGTTAACATGTAATGTCATAAAGTATTCAAATAATAATTTACTCAATATTTCAGGGTAATTAATTAAAATGCTCTAGATGTTAGAGAAAATCACCTTGAGCTTATAAAATTGGAATGCCTCCTCACTCCTCTCTACATGCAAGCTGCCCCAGCAGACTTACCACATGCTTTCTCAGTTATGGTGTTTGATTTCAGAAGATAATAAATAGCCAGGATCTAATTTTGCCATGTCACAACCGATTATGTTTCACAAGAAAAGGTGGAGTGCTCACCTACCAGATGAAGGTGAAACATAAAACCACTTTTATTTATGTGATGTGTCCACATTCAACCCAAGCTGGCACAGGTGCAACGAGCGTATGGGCTTACACTGTCATGTGAATTCATGTGCTTCAAGAAAATGTCAAATATAAAAGTAAATTTTTAATCAAAGGAATGGAAACCTCTATTATAAAAAAGCACATTTTTGACATCTGATATAAATTATTTTAATGTGTTTTTTGTTATTTTTCAGAAGGTCACAAAGAAAGAATAAGACATTAAACAGTTATATGGATGGCTATATCAATTTTGGTGATGATTAGCAATATAATTTAAATCCAAACTCCCTTTTTAAAGTTGGTTTTGTTTTGTTTTTTCATTTCAAAAGTTCATTTCAGCTCACTAGCTCAAACAGCTATACTAGATAATTGTTCCAATTGTATACTTATGCAGAAATAGGTAGCGGTGAAAAGGAAAATTCGTCATGAGAATGACTGTTTCCAATAGGAATATAACCAAGCTCATGTCTCTATATCTCTAAGTCAAGTGAATTGTTGTACACACTCTCTGGATGACTTAGGCCCTAGACATGTAAGTTTCTAGATCATATGCCCAGCATGGCATTCTGGATACAGAACTAAAGGCAAAGTCTGGAAGTCACAGTTCCTGTTTCTTCTGCTCATGTCAATAGTAGAAAACAGAAATAATATAATAAGTTCCATGTATTACTTAGCCATTACCCTCAGTTGGATAAGCTTTGGGCAGAATTTCAATGATGAAAAAATTGCATATGATTAATAAGGATGTCATTTTCAATTAGCATGAACAAAGTATCATTTCCACATTTGGCAAATGAGATTGCTTTGGTGTAAGAACAGCAGCAGCATTCATAGACAATGCATCAGTGCTTCCAAATCAAAACAAATTGATACCATTTTAGTGTCCCTGCCCAGTGAAACCATACATTTTTTAGTCACAAGTTACAGTTAATAGGAACACACCAATGACCTCCTATTAACTAAAATTAAAACTTTTGTTAGTCTCCATAACAGTTAGTGAAATTCAATACTTAAATAGACCACATGAAATGCAAATTCAATGCCCAGGGCTATGATATCTGGAGTCCTGTGGAGTTGCAAATGGCTCTGCTAACCCTAAGATTGGAAGTTCAAGTCCATCCAGATGTACTTGGGATGAAAGGTCTGGTGATTAACTTCTGAAAATACAGGTACTGAAACCCTATGGACTATAGATCTACTTTTGACACATAGGGTCACCATGGGTCAGAATCAACCCAACAGCAATTGTCTGGATTCCCTGCATGGCAAAAAGGGTTACACACAAATGGTGTGGCGCTGTGGGTTAATACACCAGACTGCAAAGCCGTTTGAACTGCAAGGTCGGTGGTTCAAGCTCACCAGCTGCTCCTTGGAAACCCTGCATAGGGTCGCTATGGGTCAAAACCGACTCAATGGCACTTAACCACAACTAAAAGGCTAGAGGTTTCCATCTACTCAGAGGTACCTCACAAAAAAATCATGGCCATCTGCTTCTAAAGTTCATGGCCATACAATATCTGAGGAGTGCAGATCTTCAGTGAAACACATGGGGTCCTCAATTGTAACTGTTTTTTGTTTTTTTTTCAGGGGTGGGGAGAGATGGTTTTATTTTTTAAAGAGTATACAATGAAGTTATAACAATATTCCTTGAAAACTGAGATCTTAGTAAAACTTCAAGTCTTTCAACTCACTTAGTGAAAAGCCTGACAAAGGAGCTTAAGGAGCCCCAGTGGTGCAGTGAGTCAAGCATTGGGATGATAACAGAAAGGTCGAAGCGAAGCCATCAGCCAACTCCAAGGAGAAAGATGAGGCAGTTACAGTTCTACTTATAACTTATAAGTCCCATGAGTCAAAATAGACTACACAGTAGTAGGCCTAATGCTGACAGTAGGAGCCCCAAGTGATGCTGTAGGATATACACTGGGCTGCTAACTGCAAGGTAGACAGCTCTGCAGGAGAAAGATGAAGCTTTCTGCTGTTGTAAAGATTTGCTGTTATGTGCTGTGGAGTCAGTTCCGACTCATAGTGACAGTTGGTAGTTTCGAACTACTGACTGTGAGATTAGCAGCCCGATTCATAACCACTACACTACCAGAGCTCCTTAAAGATTTTATAGCCTCGGTAACCCTATTCAGAGTCACTATGAATCAGAACATTCTTATCACTATGAGTCAGAGGATTCTTATCAATGGAGAAAAGAATGAAGTTGTCAAGGACTTCATTCTTCTTGGATCAGCAATCAACACTCATGGAAGCAGCAGTCAAGAAATCAAATGATGTATTACATTAGGAAAATCTGCTGCACAAGAGCTTTTTAAAGTGTTGATGAGCAAAGATGTCAGCTTGAGGACTAAGGTGTGCCTGACCCAAGCCGTAGTATTTTCAATAACCTCATAGGCATGCAAAAGCTGGACATTGAATAAGGAAGACCATAGAAGAATTGATGCATTTGAGTTATGGTGTTGGAGAAGAATATTGAAAGTGCCATGGGCTGCCAAAAGAACCAATAGATCTGTTTGAAAGAAATGCAGCCAGAGTGCTCCTTGGAGGCCAGAATAGCCAAGCTTCATCTCTCATACTTTGGACATATTTTCAGGAGGGACCAGTCGCTGGAGAAGGATATCATCTTTGGTAAGGTGGAAGGTCAGAGAAAAAGAGGAAGCCTCCCATTGAGATGGATTGGCAAAGTGGCAGCATCAATGGGCTCAAGTGTGGCAACAATTGTGAGGTTGGCCCAGGACCGGGCATTGTTTCATTCTTTAGTGTATAGGGTCGCTATGAGTTGGTACCTACTCGATGGCACCTAACAACAGCAACAAGTCAGAAACGGCTTGATGGCAGTGAGCCTGGTTTGGGTTTAATGCTCACAGTATATTTATCACGCATAGCCACTGTCTTTCCCTTACTTCCTGTTGTGTGCTTTCACACTTTAAAGTCATCCCTTGGGCTCAGTTGGTTGCATGACCACATGATGACCTTTTGGGGTTCTTCAATAATCTAGGTGGTTTAACATAAATGCCACGGAGTCAGCTCCAACTCAGTTACCCTGTACAGGGTTCTGAGGAACGGCTGGAGGATCTGAATTGCCTACCTTGTAGTCCAAATCGATCTTTTGGTCCAGTGTTTTATCCTACCCTGCCACACTAAGACTCCATATTCAGAGTTCCTTCAAATATCTTATTTAACCTCTGTGACTACTGCATATGAGTTCTCAGATTCACTGACTACCCTGGAATTCCAGATATTCTTTGGTGGCATTTAAGTGCCTCAGGGAAGCCAAACCTGCCTAACAAGTTAAACCAGTAAGCTAGAACTTCCCTGGGCTGACACTGGCATCTACTCTAAGGAGCTCAGGTATTCTGATCAGCACTCACCAATGGAGATTCATTAAACTGAAGTCTCAATCAGACTCAGTATGAGCTCAGGCTTGCAGGGCACTGTTAAAAACAAAATCGCTTTTTCTCAATTGTTCTCCACTGCATTTATGTTATGTTTAGTGCTGTCAAATCGGTTAGGACCCATACCAACCCTGTATAGGGTTTCCAAGGAGCAGCTGGTGAGCTTGAACTTTGAGCTTCAAACTGACTTTGCAGTCCAATGCATTAACACACAATATCATACCAGGACAAAGGTAAACAAGCCAGAGTGCTGTACAATTTCTCAGTGCTTTTCATACACTAATATGTAATGAGTCTCTCTTGTATAGGTCGAAGTTTTAATTTATTTGAGCTAAGAAAATTTTTCTTTCAACGAACCCCTATTTAAAATGTCACCATTGTTTAGAAGATGGTATGCTAGGTACAATGGAAAAATGTGGAAATAGATAGTTGAGATGTTTCACAACATGATGAATGAATATAATTAATGTCAATGAATTGTGGATGTAAAAAAATATTGAAATGACAAGTGTGTTTTGTTATATATACACTTCACACAATTTAAAAGAATTCATGAAACACTCATCCCCAGCTCACAGGAAATCCTACTGCAAAAGGATTTCAAAAAGGTCATTGTTGTTGCCTCTTATCAGTTCCGAGGATCGGCTGGTGAATTTGAACTGCCAACCTTACAGTTCAAACAGATCTTGCGGTCCTGTGCATTAACCCACAGCACCACAGTAGGATTCCAAAAACTTCACAGGAAAACATTTTTTAAAGTTCATAAAAAGTTAAAAGCTCATGGAATTTTTCTACAAACTTTTGAATCCCCATGTTGTAGACAAGTGGAGTAAAATTATTAATATCAGTTTACTAATTGCCCTGTAATTCTTTTAAAATTTACCTATCTCTAAGAGCCCTTTTAAGGAGCTCTGATAGTGGTGTTGTTGTTGTTGTGTGCCATGGAGTCGGTTCCGACTCATAGCGACCCTGTACAGGGTCATTATGAGTTGGTTCCAACTCCACGGCACATAACCACCACCACCACCAAGAGCCTTTTAGTAGTAAGCATCATGAGTTTCAAACAGAGGAAATGACCAGTCATCATCTAATGTCAGACACTGGCATTGTGTGTATAATACATCTTTTGCATCTTTCTAGTGTGGTGCTGTGGGTTAATGCACCAGACTGCACAACTGTTTAAACTGCAAGGTCCAAGGTTCAAGCTCACCAGCTGCTCCTCGGAAACCCCATACAGGGTCGCTATGGGTCAGTACTGACTCGACAGCACTTAACTATGTTGTTGTTGTTAAGTGCCGTCGAGTCAATTCTTATCCATAGCGACCCTGTGTAGGGTTTCTGAGAAGCAGCTGGTGAGCTTGAACCACCGACCTTGCAGTTCAAATGGCTTTGCAGTCTGGCACATTAAACCACAGCGCCACATCAGCCTTAACTATAACTAATTATAATTTAATATAGATGGGAATATAAATCAGAGAATTTCACTAGTACCTAATATTAGCAGAAAAAACTCCAAAGTATGACAGTGCCTTGGGTGCTAGGGAGAGTTAGACATAACTTTCCCAAGGTTCTCAAAGAAGAGGTCTCAATTGCTCACAGTTCTCCCAGCTGGCTCAATGCGGCTCAAAAACCTTCTTCCCTTTTCTTGGTTAGCTATTTCTCCCTCACCTCACAGCAACTGCTCCAAACCTTCATTCATCTCTTCAGGTTGCTTACCAACTATGACTTCATCACCCTGAACACATGATCCCATCTCCTAACTCATTGAGTAACCAAGAGTTCCTCAAGTTCAAGACCTATTGCACAAATGACCACTACCTTCTGCATTTTTCCTTATTTCACTCCAGTTCCAAAGCTGTTCCATGGGAGAAGGACGAGGCTTACTGCTTCGGTAAAGATTTACAGCCTCAGAAACCCTGTACAGGGTACATCTGTAAGTCAGAACCAACTCCATGGCACATAATCACCACCACTACCAGTTCCAAAGCACAGATGTCCTTCCTCCTATTCAAGACAGACCCCTCCAGCCATTCAGCAAGCCTCAGGGGATTCTGAGCTTGTTGACACCAGTTTTGACTCCAACAGTTTTCCTTTCCTGTTCCTTTTCTCATGTCTTTGTCCTCTCACATGCACTCAAGTATCTCCTATCCAAGAAGAACCAGTTGGTATCTCCATCTTCTCCAATTAATGCTTTCCCCCCTAATCTTTTCAGTTAAATTTAAGAAGTTATCCATATCCCAGCCCCAATTTCCTCTCATTCTTCAGTCCAACATTGTCTAAATTCAAGCCCCAGCACAACTTGAAGTCAACAATGATGTTGTATTGGCAAATCCTTGGATCATTTTTCAGTCTTTATCATATTACAACATTCACTGTTGATGACCCACTCCCTGGGACTTTCTATTCCCTTGGCTTCCATGACATTGTTCTCTTCTGATTGTTCCTTCTTATTTCTTTAGGGGGTCTTTAACCGTGGTGTTCACCCACATGAATCCATGTAAATACAAATAAACAAATGTAAGTTTAATTTTACTTCAATTTTGTGCTAATATCTCCAAGCCTTTTTCCTCATCTGTAAAGTGGAGTTAACAGCACCTCTCTCAAGTAAGAATTACTTAAGACCATCCATGTAGAAGCCTCAGAACAGGGTCTCATGCACGCCTGGCACCTGGTGTCAATACAGCTTGTTATACTATTGAAAAGGGTTTTCTCTCTCAGGGACTGGCATCTAGTCAGTCATTCACATTGGATTTTACCTCCTGAGTATGTCACAAATCTTCTTAATCTCCACCACGATAGGGGTATAGCTCGTGCTTTTCAAAACAAATTTTTAAAAATGTTTTATTATGATTTGGGTGAACGTTTACACAGCAAATTAGTTTTCCATTCAACCATTTATTCACAGTTTGTTTCCTGGTGTTGACTGCAAACCCCACAATATATCAGCACTCTTCCCACTTCCTCCATGCTTACCATTTCTATTGTTGTTACTGTTAAGTGTCTTAGAGTCAGTTCTGACACATAGTGACCCTGTACAGGGTTTCCAAGGAGCAGCTGGTGGGTTTAACTTTCAACCCTGTGATTCGCTGACCCTGTATAGTTTCCAAGGAGGAGCTGGTGAGTTTGAACCTCTGACCTTGTGATTCAAACCAATCTTACAGTCCAACATCTTATCCCACAGTGCCACACTAGGACTCCACCATTTCTATTCGTCCCTCTTTTCTATCCTGTCCTCCCTTCTGAGCTTTGTTGTTGCTGTTGTTAAGTGCCCGGAGTCAGTTCAGATTCACTGTGACCCTCTGTACAACAAGACAAAACACTACCCAGTCCTGCACCATCCTCACAATTTTTGTTATATTTGGGTCCATTGTTGCTGCCACTGTGTCAGTTCATCTCATGGAGGTCTGGAAGCAAACCTGCAAGATCTTCAAATTATGCCTGTATTTTGGGTTCAATTCCAGTCCACTGTAGAAAAGAAAATGTCACAATAAAGTTAACTACAAGAATTTTTTTCGTTTCCCAGTACATATTGTTGTTGTTGTTAAGTGCCATTGAGTCAATTCCAATTAATATTTGTTGTTGTTAAGTGTTGTCAAGTCATTTCTGACCCATAGCAACCCTGTATAGGGTTTCTGAGGAGTGGCTGGTGAGCTCGAACTGCCGACTTTGCAGTTCAAACCAACTTTGCAGTCCAGCGCATTAACCCACAGCGACATACCAGCATAGTGGTTGCAAGTCGGGCTGCGAATCTCAAGGTCAGCAGTTCAAAACTACCAGACGGGCTATTTCAATTCACAACAACTCTATACGGGGTTTCCATGAGTGACTAACAAGTTTGAACTGCCCACCTGTGATTCAAACCAACCTTGAGATCAAGTGCTTATTCTACTGTGCCACACCAGAACTCCACTTTATTAATTTTTCATCTAGACCAATGGTTTACAAAATTCATTTCCAGAAGCTCTAAGATTATTATTTTCTTAATCTGCTGTGTGGTGGCACTGTAGAATAAGCACTGGATTACTAACCTCAAACCCACCAGCTATTCCATGGTTGAAGGATGAGGTTTTCTGCTTCTATAAAGATGGACAGCCTGGGAAACCCTATATAGGGTCACTGTGAGTTGGAACCAACTCTATGGTGGTGGGTTTTAGTATTTATTAGATTTCAATGAAAGATTTGTTTTTTTAATAGAAAAAAAAAAAAAGACTTTGCTACTATAAAAAACTTTGGGAAAGTATCAGTCTGATGGATTCCTTATTGGTTCTCTTGCTTCCCATCCTGCCATCATAAACCCATTCTCTATACTAAAGCCTGTGTCACTGTGGGATAAAGCACTGGGTGCAAGGTCAATCTGAAACACAAGGTTGACAGTTCAAACTCACCAACCACTCCGTAGAAACCCTCGACAGGATTACTATGAGTCAGAACCGACTCAACAGCACTTGACAACAACAACAACAACATACTCAAGTCAGTCATCTCTCCAGTATCTACTTCTGGTATGTCACTTCCTCAGTGAAGCCTTGAAATGTCTTCTTGCAAATATTACAAGCAAACAGCAAACCAATGTCAAGCTCTTTAGCATTAACTCACAAGTCTAGCCTCACCCCCGCCCACTACCACCACACACACACACATTCCTTTTGTTCTTTCCACTAAGGCCCAAGCTGCTTCTCATGCTGCCCGCTGTACTGTTTATGTTAGTTTCTTGGCCTGGGGAACACTTCCTGCTTTTTTTGCCCTGGCCTGGTGTGGCACCGTGGGTTAATGCACCAGACTGCAAAGCCATCTGAACTGCAAGCTTGGCAGTTCAAGCTCACCAGCTGCTCCTAGGAAACCCTATACAGAGTCGCTGTGGGTCAGAACCAACTCGATGGCACTTAACAACAACCACCACAGCAATTCTTACTGATTCTTCAAATTCCATTTTTTCCTCCACAAATTTGTCCTTTGAACCTCAGCTGGGTATTTGTTGTTGCTAGCTGCCCTAAAGTCAGCTCTAACTTATGGTTGCCACAAATACAACAGAGCAAAATGATGCCTGGTCCTAGGCCACCTTCAAGATTGTTGGCATGTTTCGGTCCATGGTAGTGCTATGTTGAATGCCTGCCAACATCACGTCAGACAATATTATGTTGTAACCCACAAGGTTTATAAGCAGATTGTCTTCCTAGTCTGTCTTAATCTGTAAACTCTGATGAAACCTGTCTACTATGGGTGACCTTGCTAGTATTTGAAATACCGGTGGCATAGCTTCCAGCATCACAGCATCATGTACGACAACAGTAGTTGTCTACATGAGCAGTTATCACTACTTACAGCAAGGACCAATCTATGACTCTGCCTGCTCTACTGGACCTGGGAACTTCACAGGACAATAACTGTATCCTTATGACCTTTGAACTCTTCATGACTAGAACAGAGCAAGTGCACAAGAAATGTTTAGTTGTTCTGATATAAACCATGGTAGTGTGCTTTCAAAAGAGTGTTTGGCAGGACTGGCAAACAGATGCCAAGTTAGATTACAAATCCAATGAGCAAGCACTGTGTCAAGAAGGAATCAGACTACATCTGAGCTCAGCAAAGAAAAGTCACAATATCTATTAGCACTTTCTCCAAAAGAGATGGGGTCATGGCAGATCTTTCTGCCCACCCAATGGGAATTTCATCATGGCTGGCTGGGAGCTCTTTATTATGTCTGAGCTTCATCTCTCTAAGACTGTGCAGTTGCCATAACAGTTGCCAAGTCTTCAGCAATCTGCAAGTTATTCTTCTTTAATTCCCAGTAACACCAGTGGCACTGCAAGATAATGCACTGGACCGCAAGGTCAGTTTGAATCACAAGGGCAGTGGTTCAAACTCACCAGTCACTCCTTGGAAACCCTACATATGGTCCCTGTGAGTCGGAACCAACTCGACAACACTTAACAACAGCATCAAGCACCAAGCAGAGATTCTAAGTGCTCAGCTTATATCTCTTGTTGTTGGATAATTGCCATTTGAGTTGGTTCCAACTCATAGAGGCTGTTGTATTTGAAACACTGACCTTGGGGCTCAAACTGTCCCTGCAGTCCAGCGCATTATCCTGTAGTGCCACTAAATGATTATTTTGATGTGTGTTATTTTCCAGATATTGACTAATTGCTGAGCATATTAGTTTTATCTGAAATGTTTCAGTAGCTAAATAAAATAGTTAACTACCTTGGAGGCTTCAAAAACTTTGTGGGAAAATGGAATGGAAAAAACAATAGGAATTCTCCATTAACCTGTTGAATTACCCTTGTACACCTTTGTGTGTGAAGTCTTCTTTCTCCAATAAAAGACATAAACTTTTCTGTTCAGGTTCACTGGTAGCTTGAAAATGTATTCTTATTTCTGTATATACAACCTTAATATAATAGTAACTTCATAGTTCAGTGTCTTTGCTACAAATCCCAATATTTCCCAAATAACTCAACATTTTAAAATAATTCAAGAGAAATAAATTATAGATTGTTCAACTTTTATTTGAATATTGGTAAGTGCCAATAATAAAATTACCCACAAAGAATGTCACATTGCCTGCATTGATCTACCAGTCTGCCAGTAGAATAAGACAAATATTCACTTGTTGTTGTTGTTGTTAAGTGCCTTCGAGTTGGATCCGACCCATAGCGACCCTGTACAGGGTTTCCGAGGGTGTAAATCCTTACGGGAGTAGAAAGCCTCATCTTTCTCCCGCGGAGCAGCTGGTAATTTCGAACTGCTGACCTTATGGTTTGCAGCCTGATTTGTAACCACTACGCTTAGGACACCAAAATGTCAAAAGAATGATGGCAATACTAATATAAGCCAATTAACTATGGACTTTAAATACTATTTTAATTTAAAGTTATGATAAGCAAAATAAACAATTATTCAATTTGGTATGATTTCAATTTGATGAAAACTGCATATTTATCATATTCTGCAATACTCATACATTAAGCACATCTCTAATAATATAAATATATACGCTCCAAAAATATAGTACATAGAATGGTAAGACACACAAAACTATTAGCAGATTTTATTCTGAAGATGGAATTCAAAGGGAAGACAGGACTGCTTCCATTGCTTGCTTTATTTACTTCTGGACAGTTTGAAATGTTACAAATATAATAATAAGTTTGATAATTTCACATAATGATTGGGTTTGAAAGCCTTGTATTAATAATTGGAACTTTAACTACAATTATAAGTAATAACAATAATTACATTTCAAAGATTTTATCATTAATCTTTTTTTAAAAAATAGCAGACCAGTAATTGTCATGAATCACAATATGAAAGATTCAGCAGCAGGAAGGAAACACATAGATTGTTCTTTTAATGGGCTTGACATTTCTAAAGAATGAGCTGTATTCCTCCAAGTTATCTAAGTCCCAAAGGAGAAATACCTTTTCATGGAAAACTCCATAAGGAAAACACATATTTTCGTCAATTTTCATCCTGATGTCTAAGGAAAGGACACTCAACATTTTGTCTTCCTGAAGTCACTATATTTGCTGGTGACACAAACAAGCCACCTATGCATTACATTGCAAAATAATGGTACAAGTTAATGAAGAGGTTATGATTTATTATTGCAATCATATTGCTATTCTTCAAAACTTATTAATATGTGCCCTTATTTCTGACATCATCATAAATCTCATCTTACATACTATACAATATACATTATATTGTATATTCATTATACATTACGTCATGAATTGTACAGCAGTCAAGACGTAATCGCATTTGGCAAATCTGCTGCACAAGTGTTTGAGACCAAAGATGTCAGTTTGAAAACTAAGGTGCACTTTATCCAAGCCGTGGTATTTTCAATAGCTTCATATGCAAGTGAAAGTTGGACAGTGAATATGAAGACCATAGTAGAATTGGTGCATTTGAGTTATGGGGTTTACCACCAGAATGCTCCTTAGAAGCCAGGATGGCGAGACTTCACCTCTTATGCTTTGGACATGTTATCAGTAGGAGCCAGTCCCTGAAAAAGGGCATGCTTGGTAAAATGGAGGATCAGTGAGAAACAGGAAGACCTCCCCCTCCCCAACATGATGGGTTGGCACAGTGACAGCAGCAATAAAGCTCAAGCATAACACTAATTAAGAGTATCCCATAGAACTGGGTAGTGTTTTGTTCTGTTGTACCTAGGGTCTCCAGGAGTCGGAACCAACTCAATGGCACATAACAACATACACTATACAAGAGCAGGGATTGTGTTTGTTTATCTTTTTATCTTCCATGATGGTATTAACTTTGGTTGAATTAAGTAACTCAAGTCATTCATTTTAGGTTATATTTTAACTTTGTAATTACATACCAGAATCAGTTATTTGAATTAAAAGTAATATATTTCTAGACCAATGTTCATTGCAGCACTATAGTTACAATAGACAAAAGGTGAAAACAACCTAATGTCCATCAACAGATGAATGGATAAACAAAATGTGATATAAGCATACAACAGAATACTTCTTCTTGTTGTTAAGTGCCTCCGAGTTGTTTCTGACTCATAGCAACCCTGAATAGGGTTTCTGAGAAGTGGCTGGTGAATCTGAACCACTGACCTAACAGTTCAAACCAACCTTTCAGTCCAGTGCATTATCCCACATCACAACTTAGCTATTAAGAGAAATGAAGTACTGATGTAAGCTACAATATGGAAGAACCTTTAAAACATTAAGCAGAGTGAAATAAGTAATTCACAAAAGGAAAAATATTAGGTAAGCCTTCTTTTATATGAAATATCTAGGACAAGCCAGATGTATGGAGGTCATAATTTATTTGTGGTTAGCAGAACTGGGAAGAAGGGTGGAAGAAGGTGTCATTGCTTAACTTCTTTCAAGGATGATGAAAACATCTGAAAAGGTAAAAACATCTGGTAAGGGCCAGGTGACTATGGTGCAAAATGGTGGTGCAAAACAGGTGTAATTAATGTCCCAATTTTGCATGTAAAAACTGTTAAACTGGCGAATGTTTTGTTATGTTGTTTTATTACAATAAAATAATGACTCCTGGGGTGTGGTGCTATGGAATCAGCAATGGATTACAAACCACAAGGTTGGCAGTTCAAACACACCAGCTGCTCCTCAGAAACCTTATACAGGGCCGCTATAAGTCGGAATCGACTCAACAGCACCTGACAACAGCAATTTTTGACTTTATGGAGCTCTGGTAACGTAGTGGTTACGAATTGGGCTGCGAACCGCAAGGTCAGCAGTTCGAAACTACCAGCTGTTCCGCGGGAGAAAGATGAGGCGTTCTGCTCCCGTAAAGATTTACAGCCTCAGAAACCCTGTACAGGGTCGCAATGGGTCGGAATCGACTCAACAGCACTTAACAACAACATCAGAGATATAGTCCCCCTATTCTGCAATGTATCTTTAAAATTGCATTTAATATTTCTAACATTTACTTATGTAACTTTCTTGCATTGGCAATGTTCACTATGTGCATTTGGGTTTCTCTAGAAAAATGATATTAAGACAAATAATATTTCCTTGCAGTTGTTTTCTAAATAAAATTTATATAAGGTGAAATATATTAGCACTGCCTTGGAGTCCTCACTGAGCCATGGGATTTCAATGCTTAGACAGCATGTGGTTGTGTCATTGCTTCAAGAATTTAGCAGAACTGATGGGTTGTAGCATGGATTGTAGAATCAATCGATACATGGAGCTGTATTTGAATCAGTTCACTCATTTCAAATCTCACCCCTCTATCATATACTAGTCAGATGGCTTTAAATAGGTCACTTACACTCTCTGAGCCTCAGTTACTTTTACAGTGAAACAGAAATTCAAACATCTCTTCCTCACCTCCCCTGCTCCTCCCCCTCACCTCACAGTGTGGCTATACATTTCAAATGCATGTGCAAACACCCTGGAAACAATAAGGGGCAATACCAATTATAGGATAATTGCTCATTATCAAATTACTATAAAAGTATAAATGGAATGGCACTGCCTTTTTCACACTCTTGTTATCACCTGGTGAAATGGACTAACACAGTGTTAAAAATGACTTTAATTAGTTTAATTTTCTAGCACCCATTAGCACTCCTAATAAAATTAGTGGCCTTTTGAAGAGCTTTTGTTCAATCCCTGATATGCAGGGAATGACTAACCCTTCTTAAACTTTGTTCATTTTGGCTATTTATTTTTTTACTAATTGCAAACCAAACCTAAAAGTGAAAGCAAATATAGAAAGTGTACATTGTAAGTTGGAAAGTGATTTTCCTCTCAAATTTGAAGGAATGCATGGCAATGAAACAAAATTAAGATTATCCAGTAATATCTTATAAGCAGTTCTCAAAATTTTGTGACACCTACAAACATAATTTAAAATTCAATCCAGAAACCCACAATTAAAATCATTTGTCTGCTGTTTGACAGACAATGGTCATGATACAATTTCTGATAATTTTAGAAAAAATAAGATCAGAAAGGCATAGTTTTGTTGAAGCAGGAGTGAATTTTATTAACACTCTTGCCGATTTCTGTAAATCTCCAGGAATGAGCACATCACAAACAAAACTACGAACCAGGTGAAGTGCATTTTTGGTATCTGTATCATTTCTTTCAAGGTCCTTGGGTGATGCAGATATTGTTGATTTAAACCCACCCGGGGCACCACAAAAGAAAGGGCTGGTAATCTCCTTTTATAAAGATCAGTCAAGAAAAGCCTGTAGAGCAGTCTACTCTGTAATACATAGACCTCTGAGGAACCAAGGAAAGCCCAGGGCTACCAAGAAAGAAACTGACAACTTGATTCGGGTTCTTTGCCTCAAGTTTTATGAGAAAAATAAAACTCTGTTCTTGAAAGCCACCCACTTGTAGTAGCTGTGTTACAGAAGCACAACTCAGGCAGGCCTCTGTTCTTTCTGACTCTGAGCCCAAATGGTACACCCTATCCACAAGGTCTCGGGGATCCTTGGTATGGAATTTCCTTATGTGACATCTCTTGCAGCCTAAAATGCCAGTCTACTAATGGGTCAGTTAGTCTGTGCACGGGTACTATATGAAGAAGGCTAGCAGGTGAGATGCACATTTTACTGGGGCAATGTACTGCTTTTCTCCCCCCACATTGGAGACAATGCACTGCTCTTGTTTGGGAACTCAGCAGGGACCAAGAGTGCTTGCAGTCATCCGTGGGGGACAAGACTGAAGATCAGGAAGTTGACTGGCATGTTTCAAATCAAAGGTACCTTAAGTGACACCATTTTTTAAAAAGTTCTGCCCACTGGTCTAAGGTTTTTGGATTTTGTGACTGTGGTTGTATCATCTTGCAAGCAATGCTGTATCACCAGACTGATTTCAAGGAGTACTAGTTAATTTGCTTCAGGACTGGTAAAGTAGCAGAGCGCCCGCATTTCTCTCACCATACTGATGTATCGGGAGTGTGTTTTTCAGCAACACAGCTAACATTTACTGAACACTCCTAGTCCAGGCAACCTGCATGATACATACACACATTATATTCTCCAAATCTCACCTACGTAGGGAAGAGCACTGAGGCGCGGAGAAGTAAAGGTTCTCATACTTGCACTGCCCTTTATACCTGGAGTTCTCTCACATCTGTGACATATTCCAAATGGTAGCTGCTGGAAAATCTATCTATAAACTCAGGTAAGTCAACAATTAGCACTCAAGTGATTTCTGTGGCAACCCTGACTGAAGGGCTGACGGAGATAAAAAGCTTCTCGTATTTTCTCAAGGAATTAAAAATCATTTTTAAATCGAAAGTATGTAAAAATTATGATTTATCAAATTATAATTTCAATATGTTGCTTTCATGTCTCATAAACATAAAGGTTCTTTTTTTGTGTGCTACTTCAACTAGAACTAAAAAGAAACCATAGCAGTTATTGTCAACTCCAATTCCTGGTGACCCTATTTTTGTCAGAAAGGAGAATTGTGCTCCATTGAATTTTTGGAGATAGATACATCACCAGGCCTTTCTCCCACAGCATCTCTTGGTACATTTGAAATGCCAATTTTTCAGTTAGGAGACAAGTGCTTAACAATTTATGCCACCCAGGGCCTCATACTGCTTCAGTTAACTGTTATCATCAGATTGATTCCAACTCAACAGTGACCATATAGGAAAGAGGAGAACTGCCCGGAAATGTTTCCAAGGCTGCAATGTGCTACACCTTTCTTCTATGGAGCAGGGGATGAGTTTGAACTGCTAAACTTTCCCTCAGCAGCTGAGCACTTAACCACGACACCACAAGTGTTCCTTTATTCCCTCTATAGTTTTATCAAAAGTTAAAACTTACTTCTACGTTAATTGAGATGAATCCCTTAATTACACCATCTGGTCAGGGACCACATGGAAGGGGCTATCTCAGGTGAAGCACCCAGTGCAAATGTGGTAGGTAACTCATTGCAAGAGAGGTGAGGATATAAGAGTGATCGTAAGTCTGAGACAAGGAGAAAGGACATAAAAGACTCCTGGAGTTGCCAAAAATATGGTTGTGTGATAAGAAGTGTGGTAACTGATTTCAACAGTACTCGTGGTGAGCTGGGAAATAGATAATGTGGAAGATTCCTTTCCAATTTTCTGAGACCTGTTTTTAAGGTATTAAGGAGCTCTGGTAGCACAGAGGTTACAAATCCAGCTGCTAATCTCATGGTCAGCAGTTCGAAATTACCAACGGTACCATGGGGAAAAGATGGAGAGCTTTCTGCTCCTGGAAAGATGTACAGCCTTGGAAACCCGATAGAGGATTGCTATGAGTCACAACCAACTCCATGGCACACCAGTACGACCACCACCAACAACAACACCAGCAGCAGCAGCCTTATAATTCCTTCAAGTATAATGACAGAAATTCTAGAATATCTGCTTGTGCACTGCTAACCAAAAAAGTTAACAATGGATGATCGTAACACCATTACAAAAAATATTTTTCCTTTTCATACCATTCTTTCTAAACTTTCTCTTTTTCAAATAAAGACTTATTTATATTTCAATCAAAAACTTCTTTAACTCAGAAACTTAACCACTTGAATCCTGCTGATATCATAGCAGGACTAATTTGAAAGCCTACACAGTCTCCACTTAAGACAGGATCTTTCAAATTGTCTGTATCAACTACGTTATGATACTTACAACAATGTAAGAATTCTAATGATGTTGATAATAAAACTACCAGTGGGGCAGGAAAATTGTTTCAGTTGCTCAAGAGTCCTGGCTCTGTAAGGTTGTTTGGTTTGTTCCTTCAACCATAAGGTTGTTTCGTTTGTTCCTTCAGGCCATTCTGGTCCTCTGACCAACAGTCTTCCTGTAACATTTTTATTTCAAATCCCCAAACTCCTTTTCTAACTTATGATATACCATGACTTGCCCTAAGAGTACACTAAAACACTGGAGAAGCATTTTTTATCATTTGCCACTTAAAAAAGAAATTCAGGTTGCCTTTCAATCAAAATGATTCAGGTATACCTCAATTCTCTCATTTGTCTGTCCACTTGGTGCAATGGCTTACATGTTGCTGTGATGCTGGGAACTATGTCCCTGGTATTTTAAATACCAGTATAGCCATTCATGGTGGAAAGAATTCAGGGCTGCTTCCAGACTAAGAGAGATGAGGAAGAAAGACCTGAAATTTACTCCCAAAAAGTAGCCAATGAAAATCCTGTGGATCAAAGCCGAACACTGTCTGGCTCGTTTGCTTTGAACACAACCCTCAGGAGGGATCAACTGCTGGGAAAAGATCATGACGGGAGATGTAGAGGGCTAATGAGGACAAGGGAGCCCCTCAGTGAATCCAAACATGCAGGAGAATGTATGATGGAGGACCAAGCACCATTTTGTTCTACTGTACGTATGGTCTCCACAAGTCTAAGTCAACTTGATGTAGCTATTTATCTATACCTCAATTTAAAAAAGCAAAAAAGCATGCTTTCTGCTACGATGATACCATGGATACCCATGTTCAATGTCTATACTAAGTTTAGTTTTACCACTTGAAAATCTGCTTTATGTTGCCTTGCAGTCACCTGGATGATTGAATTATGAAGGATGCTTCTGTGTTTCTTCCCTAGTTCTAGGGAATAAATGAGAACAGCAACAAGTTTGAAAACTTGACTGTCTGATTTCTTTTCATCTCAGAGCCTCTAGGCATGCTGGCATTTACTGTAGAACAAGCCTATAAACAACTTATAGGTTCTTTGGACTGGAAAGAACCTGAGATGGGATCAAACACCTTGTTTTAGGGAAGAGAAATTAACATCCAGACCCCAGATTTCCCCCTCCACCTTCTTTCTACCACATCAAGCAACAAGTAGGACCATTTAATCAATTCATTTTTTTGTCATTACTAAATACAGAAATACATAAAAGCGGTAGCATGGAAGATAGACACCAAAAATGGTTTTGTACCAAATAAGCTTTTCATTACGATGCTTCAACAAGCAAACTGACAAATTTAAGTACACTGAAGAAAACTGAGGCATGTAACCAATTATATGATTATTTCTGCATATTTGCCTTTATAGACTTAGCTGAATACACATACTCTAGGATATTAGTATTTGACTCAAATATGCCTAATTTTTCAAAGCAGAGACACACGCTCTGTTGGCATATGACAGAAGGAGCCACATAAGGTAAATATTTTAACTACTACCTATTATGTATATCTTCAATCAGGCTGCTAATCTCAAGGTCAGCAGTTCAAAACTACCAGCGGTTCCGCGGGAGAAGATGAAGCATTCTGCTCCCGTAAAGATTTACAGCCTCAGAAACCCTGTGCAGGGTCACTACGAGTCGGAACTGACTCCATGGTACTTAACAACAACAACAACAACTCTATAAGAGGTAGTAGCCTAAGATGTAGTTGTCCTAATGTAAGTATAGTTTGGGAGTGAAATAAAAAGATTCATGAAAAAGGGTAACAGACTGCACCATATGGCTCTCAAATCTCTTTTTGGAAGATTCTCAAAGACCCCCAAGAACAAGCTTTTTTAAAAGGAGAACATGTATCTTTGAAATATGAAAGAAAAGTTCCTGATTTTGTTATTAAATGTAAATGTATTCCATATTTGCATATATGGCATTCCATGTTTTCATTTAAAGACATGGATTAGAGTAGTAGTAGAAGTTGATTTCCTATTAAATGCAATTTTTCAAAAACAGAAAAGCATTTACGTGAATTATTTGAGGAAGAAATCCTTAATAAACCCTGCTTTCAGGGAAAAGGAACCCTAAATCTGGGTGACATCATGATTCTCAAATGGTTGAGGACAGAGACACTCTTAATATTGTGTTGTTTTAATTCTTCTTCTCTTTGGCGAAGGCCACAAATAAATATCCAACATCTAAAAAACCATGAACCTAATTCTGCAAGCAATTATAATGAAGTCCTTTGAATTATTATAAATGTTGGAACATTAAAAATTTATCACCAAGGAGAAAGAGGTGCTTTCTATTTGTGGTGCTCTGAATTTAAACACAGCATGCTAAGAATGGCTGATTGTCCTGAGCAAGGACTGCTGACAGCCATCCGCAGGGCTATACAAATGGGGGATGGAAAAGGTAATAAGAGCTCGGGGAGTATATTTCAACCCATATAATAAAGTAATTGTGAAAGTGTAATTGCTGTTCGGTTCCATAGCATATTAGGGTAAGAAATGAGATGGTAAGAAAATATGAGATTCACAGAACTATTTTGTAAGCAATTTCTGCAATGACTCTCTACCAGTCTATGTAGTATTTGTCAGAGAAACAATTTTCAAATACACAGTGGTGTTTACCTTTTGAAATCCATTGTGATGAACCTGAGAAAATGAACATTGCTTATTTTATCGTTCTAGAAATTTCCTGATCTTCAAATATAAAAATGGTATTGAATAATGTTAAAGCACTAATTTCAGCCTGCCAAAGGCAAAAAAAAAAGATTGGAGAATAAACTCCATTCTTTATTTCCATATGGTATCTGGTTCAAATTTCCAAAAATTTAAATATTTGCAAGATTACAAATCCAATTTTTAAAAACTCATTCCTTTGGCTATTTCATAGTCACTATTGGCTTATGTTACCAAATTTCCATATTCCCCAGACTATCAGTTGCTCTTATAGCAAGACTTGAGAAGGGCCAAAATGCTGGTTCTGCTCTTAGTTACATCATCTAAATAAAAGGAAAGGTAAAGGATCAGACAAGGTGAAAGCAGGAAGGGACACAAGGGTACTCAGAGCTTGGTGGTCATAGTATTCTAGGTCAGTGATTTCCTGTGCCCATTTGATTTCAGTGTACCCATCATTCATGAATATAGTTATTTAAATCATATACAGCATTATTATGGTTTCTTTTTCTATCCCTACAGTTTCTGGCACATAGCAACCACTTAGAAAATATGTCATGAATAAGTTATCTAGTATTTATAAATGTCATACCACTGCAAGCTGTGTCTATAACAGTCCTATAGAATCTGCTCTTTTTAAAACCCATAGAGTAATTAGCAATAAAATCAGATATTAAAATTTTTGCTTTTTATTAAAGTAAATTGTTCAGTTCTTATGGAATAATATAAATGAATGTATATAAATTGTAGGCATATAGACATTCCTCTGGACTACCATTTCATATGAAACTTCAGAAGATGCAAAGTATGAGAAAAAGCTCCTAGACTGGGTAAATGCAATATATGAAATGCTTATCTATCTAAGGGGAGTTTCTACAAGAAAAAAACACATTCCTATCTTAAGACAATTTTCACATGCCTGTTTACAACAACTCATTTTAAAAATGAGTTAAGGTTTCAAATTAGGTAAAGGAAAAACAAAAACAAAACACTGATTTAATGGTAAACTATCCGTGGGTATTCCAGAACACTTAATTGTACTCATGAGGAACATGTACATAGACCAAGAGGCAGTGGTTCGAACAAAACAAGGTAACACCGAATGGTTTAAAACCAGGAAAAGTGGGCTCTGAGGTTGAATGCTTTCACTATACTTATTCAACCTGTATGACGAGCAAGATAATATGAGAAACTGGATTCTATGAAGAAGAACATGGCATCAGGATGAGAGGAAGATTCATTAACAACATATAATATGCCAATGATACAACCTTGTTTGTTGGAAACAAAGATGACTTAAAATACTTACTGTTGAAAATCAAAAATCACAGCCTTCAGTATGAATTAGTGGTAGTAGTAGTTAAGTGCTGTCGAGTTGGTTCTGACCCATAGCGACCTTGAACAGGGTTTCCAAGTCTGTAAATCTTTACAGGAGCAGAAAGCCTCATCTTTTTCCCGCGGAGCAGCTGGTAGCTTTGAACTGCTGACCTTGCGGTTTGCAGCCCGAATCATAACCAGTACGCTACCAGAGTACCTTTCAGTATGGATTGTACCTCCAAAAAAATTAATCATCACAACTGGACCAATAAACAACATCATGATAAACGGAGAAAAGACTGAAGTTGTCCGAGACTTCATTTTGCTTAGATCCACAATCAACACACATGGAAGCAGAAGTCAAGAACCCAAACAATAGATTGCACTAGACAAATCGGTTGCACAAGACCTCTTTAAAGTTTGAGGAGTAAGGTACACCCAACCCAAACCACTTTATTTCCAATGGTTTCATATGCATATGAAAGTTGCACAATGAATAAGGAAGACTATAGAAGAATTGATGCATTTGAGTTATGGTGCTGGGGAAGAATATTACAAATACCATGTACTGCCAGAAGAACAAGCATTCTGGAAAAAGTGCAGCCAGAATGCTCCTTAGAAGCCCGAATAGTGAGACTTCATTTAATCATACTTGGAACATATTATCTGGAGGGCCCGTACATAGAGAAGGATGGTACTTGAGAAAATGGAAAGTCAGTGAAAAAAATGTAAGACCTCCCGCCCACCCCCAAGGAGATGGATTGGCACAGTGGCAGCAGTAACGGGCTCAAGCATAACAACACTTGTAAAAACAGTACTGGACAGGGCAGTAATTCATTCCCTTTGAGTGAGAACCGACTGGAGGGGACCTAACAACAGTAACAACATCTATGGGAGAAAGATGAGGCTCCAGTAAAGATTTACAGCCTCAGAAACCCTATAGAGTCCTATGAATCACAATCAACTCAATGGCAGTGGGTTTGTTTAAGTTCGATATGGACCCCAAGCAAGCAATTGTTTGGAAAAATCAATCCAAGTCATCCTGCCTAACAAAAACTATTCTTTTTCCAAGACAGTTCTATCCAAGGAGGTGGGTCCTGGTTATGATGAAGGTCTGAGAAGAGGATGCTGCCCAGAAATACAAGTCCACTGTAAGAAGGTAAGGACATAGGTGGGAGCGTGCTAGTGAAAGAACAACCCAAGAAAATAAGCTCAAAGGAATCTTGAAAATAATGTTCCCCATCTTATACGTAATGTCTGCTGGTGGTGTCACGGAAGGAGAGATAGAAAGGAGGAATTCATGCCTCAGCCATTTGTTGTTTGTTTTGTTATAGACGTTGATCTGTTCATGTATCTCACCCACACAAAACCATCAGATTCACAGCCATCCAATTTCTTCATGGACCTTTCCTTTTCATGGATTTCCCCAAATTCTTTTCAGGTTAGGTTCTTACTGACACCTAACAATAGAAGAGGTTGGCAGTTCAAACCCACCAGCTGCTTCTCAGAAACCCTACACAGGGTTGCTATGAGTCGGAACTGACTCGACGGCACTTAACAAAAACAACAGCCTCCCTCCACCACTAAGGATCATCAGGTTTTGCTCGCAGCTGCGGCATTTTTACTTCCACCTACAAATAGAATATTGGATTTCCTCCTCCTTTGCCCTTCTCTCTCTCCCTTCAAAGCATGATGTAGCTTTATCTATGGCACTATTATTGTAGCTTTATCCATGTACACTATTATGTAGCATTATTGAGTCTTATCTGAGTAGTCTTTCATTTTAGACAAGATCAAGCACTTTGTTAAGCTTTCTTACCAGCTCATTACAGTGAGCCCCCAACCTTGTTCTGGTCCAATTTCCCACTACAGAGGCCTCATTCCGATTTACCTGTGATGTCACATCTCTGCATGTTCCCTCACTTTATGTCTTTTGCAGCTTTTCCATAGAAGAAAACATTTTGTTGATATTAGGAACCACAAAGTAGATTTTGATTCACAGAGACCCCATGTGACAGAGTAGAACTCTGCTCCTGGGTTTCCTAAATTGTAGTCTTTACTCAAGCAGATCACCAGATTTTTCTCCCAGCACATTAATGAGTGGGTTTGAACCACCAACCTTTCAGTTAGAACCCTAAAACATTAGCCTACTTGGAAGAATAAAATTAAATTGCATCCCAAGCTCCCCCAATCAAATCAACTGCTGTTCATGGCAATGCTACGTGTGTCAGAATGGAACCGTGTTTACCCATTGAGCCAGCAAAGATCCATAGAAAGCTTTTAACTAACGAATGAATAATTAGTATCTCTACCTCTCTCAAATAATCAGCATACTATATCACTTAATGTACGGGAGCTCTGGTAGCGTAGTAGTTACAAACTGCAAGGTCAGCAGTTCGAAAACCCCAACTGCTCCGCGGGAGAATGATGAGGCGTTCTGCTCCTGTAAAGATTTACAGCCTCGGAAACCCTGTACAGGGTCATTGTGAGTCAGAACCAACTCCACGGCACACAGCCACCATCACTTGATGGATTTTCATTACACTTTGACTCTGACTTTGAAGTAGAGCCAAATTTAATGTTGAATTCTAGATAAGATACCAAAGCTTAGAAATATGCTTGTGTCTTCCTTCCCTACCTGTCATGGTCTATGTTAACCCTGACAGCCTTCCCATTTCATTGCCTTACATCTGTCTGAGAAGAGGTGAGAAGTCTACAAATTAAAATTTAAAAAAATATATATATATAGTAATGGAGTCCCCCTTCCTCACTGCCAGATGACTTCCTTCAGGAAGTCACCATGGTTTCCCCAACTTCAACCCATTACTTCTACTCTGAATCCCCAGCACATGGACCACAGACATCATGTCACATCAATTAAACACTAACTGTATTACAGTTAAGTGCTTCGTCTTTTGATTTGCACCTCTCTTGGGGGCAGGGTACTCATTTTATCCATCTTTGTGTCTGACCCCTTAACCATTCAGCAGAAGACTCTGCACACAGTTCTCATTCAATAAAAACGTTTTGATTTCTAAAAATGAATTAAGTATGCCTTATTAACAGAGTCCAAATCTTCTTTAGAAGAGTGTTCCAAATTTTAGAAGTCTACGTCTTAGGCTAAAATACTCTTACTGTATCCCTATAGCGATGCTTCTATGGGTACTGCACCAGAGCCACCTGAAAACAAGAAGTTATAATGGGAACAATCTTCAGTGAAGTAACCGAAGTAGGAATGACTTGAAAACTTTTCCTTAAATCTCTGCGTGACAAAGTTCATTACCAGAATATCATCTTTAAAAGTGAAATACATTTAGCTGAGCACTTTTTTCATTTTGTAAATAGATTTTTTTACTTATGTGAGCTCTTAGTATAAAGTACAAAATAGTCTTCCGTATCTTTGGAAAGATGTCACCCATACATAAAGCTATTCTTTTTAAAAATAGATTTTTTCTTTAGTATGCTAAAGAAAAATAGGTACAGTACTCACAGTGCCTTCCCAGAGCAATTGCCCTACAAACCATATGAAAGACTGAATTAACAGCCTGCAATCTTACATGTTCCAAAATTTGTTAAAATAACATATTACAGACCAGAACAATGTTAAAAGCCCATGGAATATCCTAAGGCTGTAAAAGTCACCATCTTTTCAGCGTTACCAGACTTATTACTGTGGTTATATTTTAAATGACCTTGGCCTAATCTTTTTCTCACCAATTCAAACTGACTTTTAAAAGTTGCTATGTATTCAATTTATACAAGCGCTAAATTTTCATATTACATAAAATAATGGATTATTTATAGCATATTTGTTATGATTGCGTTCTTTTTTGCTTTTACATTAACAAGTTCTTATTAAGTCTGGGGTTATTGCAGCTAAAGTTACCTAGAAAATTTTACTCAACTTTGAAAATCTCTCATGTATTGAGTTTAGGCATCTCAATAAGATAAATGACATATAGCCTCCACTACATCTTAGCAAAGAAATGATATCAAGCAGTGAGTCTTTGACCTTTAAGCTTTCAACTAAGAAGCTATTTTTCTAAGAAATGAACCTTCATACATTTGTTAGTGTCATTTTACAATAAGTACTGTGTTTCTGCTATTTTTACCAAAATTCAGATACTTTTATGAACCTTTCTACCTCTTAGAAACATATTCTTTCTTCTATACCCACCCATCCCCCAATTCCTTTTTCAAGACTGCAAGTTATTGAAAGGCAATTGACCTCAGTAAAGTTTTCAACTGGCAAAGGATTTTTTTTCTTTTTCAAAGTCCTCTTTAAGCAGGAAAAAAAAGAAAGATAAACACCCTTCTTACAGCAAGTGCCATAGAAAATTATGTTCTGGCAGACTTTTCCCAACTTGTAACTGAAAAGAATTTACATCATCCTTGTGAATTATAAGTAAAAAGAGTTAAGAGAAAAAAAAAAAACTCAAAATGGATTTCTGTTCCACTTTGAAACTCCACAGCTAAGGGAACACAAATGTTTCACTGAGAAATGAGAAAAGACTGGCTTCAATACACGTACACCTTTCTCTTTTTGGAAAAATTGTACATAAAAGAGCATTTTTTGGCACGGCTGACCTGCAGAGATATGGAGCTAAGCCGAGTCATGAATTCACTCCCTCTGATATGCACACATGATATGCAATTAAAATCTCCATTCACATTCCTGCCGGGTTGTCAATCACCAGGAAAGCCTTTTTGACAACATTCAGTGGAGCGTACCAGCTAACCGCTGAACAGGAACTTAAACAGGAACAGCTTTTGTTACTAGCAAGACTGATTTTTTTTTTTTTTTTAACCAAGATTGAGTTCAGTTTCTAAGAAATCATTATGCTCTGAATTTGAGGGCCTTTCATTAAAAATGAAAATGTGTCAAAAGAATTTTGTACTGCACGCTATGTGATGTAATACCTAGAAAATATGAGCTATGTTTTCTGACCTTTTAAACTGGGGGAATCTTTTTTTTTACTTTTCCCATCTAGAACAATGCACAATGATCTTATAAAGCAGTTTACTGGGCAGAGGTGACATTGTTAATCCATTCTGAAGTTTTTCATGAGAATTTCCAAACTCTCCAAATTGACTGGGTCTCTGTAAACTTGAAAAATGGCTGACCAGTTTATAAGCCAATAGAAATGCTTTGTTTGTTTTTTTTTTTTCTTTCCTCAATAATAAGAAGAATATTAAGAATGTTAAAAATATTTCATACATCACTCCTTTCAATTTATTGGGCTCTATAGAAAATATTATGCACATAAATTCTTTCCAGATGAACCCAGAAGGTACTCTGCTCATAACTTAGTTTCTGTTGAACATCTAATCAGTGACTGTACCCTTCATAATAGCATATTAGTGTGCTTTCAAGTCATAAATCCACAAAAACAGGACCTAGTAAAATTGAATATAGTATGCTTGTTAATCTGCCGCTGTGTCTGTTTGGCGCAACTAACCTTGGAGTACAAATTTGAAACGAGTTAATACTATCAGATATTGAAATATTTGTCTTCTTCCTCAACATGCTCTGTAGCTGAGAAAGCAGATGCACCCTCACCATTACCAGTCATGACAAATTGCCTTCCTAATGAATGGTACACACTGAAAGTGCCATAACTGATTACACTACAATTTTCCAATACCAGACAGAGTTGGGGACTCCAGCAGTGGGCAACTCGACTATTCTGCCAACAGGCCTTCAGGGCACAGTGTGATGTTTAGAAAAGCACTCTGAATTCCATATGAACATATTCTAAAAGCCAATGTGTATACAACAGGTTTTCCTAAAGCACATTAGATAAAATAGCTTAGGTTTATAGTTGATGAGCCATGAAAAATGGCTGTTTCAACTAGTTGGTATCATTACAACTATGTGTTAAAGAATAGTCTCTTATGTGGGTTTCTTTCTCCTCTCTCTCCTTCCCTTTCCCCGCCCCCAAAACATTGCTTGTGCTTTGCATTTCACATAAAATCTTTCTTTTGTCAGTTCCTTTGTTGGTGCAAAATTGGCAGCAGTTCAAATTCAAAGTACTCCTATTCATTTACTGACCAATGCCATTCTAGTTCACATCAGCAGAGAGCTAAGCTCTAAGAAACATAAAAGACTTGCTTCACCACTGACGAATAATGTGTACATTTTTACAGCGCTTAAACCTTACTGCTTTCCCTGAAACTAACAATACAGTATATCTTATCATTCCCTTTTCACAAGCAGGCAGCTGCTGAAACACTTGCCACTTCAAAATATCAATTGCTTGCCCAGAGTTGTCCTCAATACACCCTGTCAAACTCATGTATATTGTGCAATGAAAATGGTGCAGGGCTGAAAGCTAGAAATTGTGTCAATTCTGCTGTAAGAGTATGATGTGCAAAGAACAATGTATGACAACCGTAGAGAGTACAAACAATGGCACTGGAGCCAGAGACTTCATAGATCACAACTGCGCTGGTACATATTTTATTGTCAGCATTATATATTTAAAGCATGACAAATGTGCCATTGTACATTATGTGCTGCACAAATACAAGCTCCTCCCACTAGCTCTCCTTTTGCATTTCTCTTGATGATGGAAACAGAGTTAAGTTTCATTTCTTTTTCTTCTCTTAGAACAGTTAGGGTTTCTAAATCATAAAGGGAAAAACACACATGCTCAAGGTTATCAGTATGAATAACAGAAAACAGAAGACAATGATACAAGATGAGAAAATGAGATCTTGTTCACTTAACATTTTGACTTTTCTCTGAGTACACAAAAGCAAGGATTATCTTAAACACTCACCAAGGGAATCAAGAGAACTACACTATCACTATGCCTATAAATTGTTGTCTGCCTAATTTTAATGTAGATAAGTGCTGCCTTATTGATTTGCCCGATTTTCTAGCAAAATGGAAATCCCACGTGAATATGTTCTTTGTGTGCAGAAAATATGGCTTAAGAAGCTTTTACCATTATTGCTTTCCTATGCCAAAAGAACAATTAAGAAAATAATATTTCACTACTATATGAGATCCATAAACGATTGCCAATTCCTTTCTATTTAAATGTTAAACAGCCTTTCCATTTCCCCATCCCCTCTGTTTACTTTAATTGAAAAGTTGTTTTTCTTCTAAATATCTCCTTAAATAACACGTAAAAGCTGGTAATATTCTCACTGTGGAACATACCCACTTCATAATATTTTAAAAAAAAATGTTTAAAGACTTGTGGCTCGAACAAACCTACATCAATTCAGTCAATGACTGTGGAAGTGGAAACATGTTTATGAGAGAAGATTAGTATGAATATATTTTAATCTCTTTCAACAACCTAGTTTAGGTTACAAAATCTTTCTCACACAAGTAGCTTTGAGTAGAATGAACTGGAGGCCAAGTAAGATGGAAAGCTATGCTTTTAAGGTGTTAATAAATATTTTGGAAAGAGAATAGGTGGTTTAGGTGCTTAGGGGTGCTGACCTTTGCTGTGTTGATTAGCGGGACAATGATGCATTATTAACACACAGCAGCTGTACCTGAACTGCTGCCACGAATATAATAGCCTTTTATAGCCATCAGGGGAATGAGATAGGAGGCCTTTATTAACCACTAGACATGATTAGCACATTATGTGAACTTTAGTAGGCAAATTATCTCTTATTGAAATATAATGTTGGTTATAACTAATTGTAAACATGATTTTTCAAACTTCCCAGTGAAAAACTCAGTGTTTTACTAGCACCTAGCTAATTATTGGCTGGTAATCTATGAAACACAACTTCTGTGGTGCACACTAAGAGAAATGGAATCTCCAAAGGCAGTTTATGTCACTGAAGGCTGATTTTTAAATTACTGAGTATTTCAAGTTCATGAATATGGGCATACATACAAAATTTCCTTCCATAATTAAGTAAAACTTTTTATGAGCTAGAAAGCATGCTTTGGGATATTTCTTTAAGCAGTTCTTAGAAGATTTAGTCTTACAGCAAATTTTGGAGCTATCTTGAAAAATAACAGCATAATTTACTTCAAAAAGCTTAATTTTAGGGAAAGGAAAGATTATCCCATTAGCCTTAGTAACTGAACATAGTGCCTACAGTCCATTATGAATAGTCTTTCATGCCCTGGCAGAAAGTCATTAACATAAGATAAATCATTAGCTTTGATATCTTCAGGTTTCTATGATTAATGTTCATGACTGCATCTGCCAAATGATAAAATATACTTTTTTTGTTGAAAGGTTATTCTGCTGCTTTATTATGAACATTTCCCTTTCTACAATTGTTACAGGCATTATAGGCTGGGGCATATTGGCACATAAAGGAAGAACTGGGTTTTTCAATAGCATGAAGACACCACTGTATATAACACTTTAGCTATCACTTTTTTAATTAACCATTTAATTGAGTTAAAAGACTTAAGGAAATAAAGCAGTGCAAAGATACTCTTTCAAAGTAATTGGACAATCTTTAGACCAATTTGCCCCATCCATTAATTAATCTTCTGCATTCGATTTTAAATCTCTGACCCATATATCAGAAGGAAGGTGGAAAGAAGCAGAGGAAGCTCAGCAATAGAATTCCCTATCATCTCCACGTGGGAAACTCAGGTTCGGTCCCTGGCCATGATGCACCCCATGTACAGCCACGGACCCACTGTCTGTCAGAGGTTTACTGTTAGGCTGCTGAGCAGATTTCAAGACAGTGAAGAAAGGCTTTGCAATTCGTTTGCTAACGAAAACCCAAGGGATCACAATGGTCCATCCAAACTGAAATTGACAATGAAAGTGGCTCAGAACCAGGCAGTGGTTCATCCATGAAGTTACCATAGATTGGGGTTCTCCATTTCTCTTAGGTCAATGTTGTTGCTGTTAAGTGCCGTTGAGTCAGTTCCGACCCATAGCGACCCTGTACAGGGTTTCAGAGGCTGTAAATCTTTACAGGAACAGAAAGCCTCCTCTTTCTCCGAGGAGCAGCTGGTAGTTTTGAACTGCTGGCCTTACGGTTTGCAGCCCAATTCCTAACCACTACACTACCAGAGGTCAATGGCAGCTAGTAAAAACAGAGGGGCAACCTTGCTCTACAGATATCAGAAACTACAGGGAGAGTCTCCTCTAGCAATCATTCTCATCTTTGATCTTTTTTACATTGCAAACCAGGCAGCACTCTCATCAAGAGCATCTCTCACTAGGCACTTTGACTCTCAAAAAGAGACACCCTTTCTTCCCCTGTGCCTGAAGGAAGGAAAGGAGGTGTGCCAATATATGAGGGAGGAAGGTTTTTGCAGACTACATCTTCACACTCCCCATCTTTCCAAAGTCACTTTTGACATTCCCTAAAAATTATTCCTTCCTGCAAGAATAACTAGTCTACAACTTTTGAAAACATATTTATACCACTTGAGTAACAGAAAAAGAAGGAATGGGCTGAGCATATAATATTTTGCTAAGGTCTCCCATTCTTTGAATTTTTGAACATCTTTCAACACAGGAGTTTGAAATAATCTGCCTCTGTTGACTCCTTAATTCTCACAAGACTTCCTTAATATTATTATTTTTTCTCTACTGAACACATGGAAACTTGGGACACAGATAGCTTAAAGGTTTTAGAGTCAGAACTTTGACCAGAGACAGAATGAAGCCAGAAAGGGAATGGGAATCAGAGGGGGAGAGAATCAAAGGGTTTCCTGGATCCATTTATTTTGCCTAGGGAGTACATCAACACAGGTTTTTATCTTCATCACACACACAAAAAAAGTCTTTTCTTCAGAAGGGTCAGTTTCCCTCAGAAAGATCTACTTCTTTAGTCGTATTACATTATACTATATCCAATGCACACCCTAGCATTTTGAAAAGCATCTCTTCCCATGATACTTGGCTAAGTCTCTTTAAGATGAATGAGAATCAGGTATTTCTGGTAGCCATTCTGATATCCTTTGTTGCTGTTGTACATATTGGTTTACTCTGCCATCTATGATAAATTCTCATGTATTTAAGGCCAGAAATATGTCAGAAACCATGAGAAAAATAGAAACATATACACACAAAGGAGCATCAAAAATTTCTTCAATCAAAGGCATATTATACAGAAGCTGACATTGTCATCACACTGAATCATACTTGCAAGTCTACTTGGTAAATCAAAATACACGATATACTTCCTTGGCTACTAGCAAGACTTCTTACCAGCAGTGCTTCAATTTAATTAGGAGCTCTTTCAAGACAGTTTCATAAAAGCACGTAACTCAGGGATGAAAAACAATAAATACTTGGCTAAAGCAGACCATTTAAAACTTTCAAGTGGCAAAAGGCACCAAAAGCATTAATAGTGGCATTGGTATTATGACCTTTGATGCTATAAATTTATATCAATGATTATTTTTTAAAAGTCCAAAGGAAACTTAAAGATAGCTTTTTAAAGTGAACTTTAAATTTTAATCAAGTGAGTCAAACTTGCCATGGTTTTAACTCAAATTGTCTGGAAAAATATTAGCACCTTCTATCATTAGCACCTTGGAGTCCTGGTGTGGCGCTGTAGAATAAGCACTAGACTACTAACTGCAAGGTCAGTGGTACAAATCCATCAGCCATCTTTTGAAAACCCTATACTGGGTTGTTGCTATGGGTTGGAACTGATTCAGGGCACTTAACAACATCATCATAAAAGAACAGGAGAACAGGAAGTTTCTTTCTGGCATTCCCTCTCCTCTGGTCTTTTCTGCTGCACAATACACATCAAAGCACAGAGAAATATTATGTTCCCATTTTCAAAACGAATGCTGTAGGGAGAAACATGCTATAACCAGGAAAAGCTCATTCGGGTTAATGTGAATTCCATGTCTCAAAGTATTATGGAAGAAGTGCTATAATTAACAGTCTGTTGGCACTTCCATTATAAACCACATTTCTAAGCAGTTTATAACTCAACTGTTTTTAATGAGAAATTGCTCTTTGGGACAGAACTTGGCATGCATGGTTTATAACAAAAATGTCTCAAGTTCATTAGGACAGATGTAAGCTCAATCATCTTGGTGTTCCAGTTCCAGGGTGGACAGTCCAGTGAAAAGAATTCACTATCTGATTCTGAAAAGGGCCCCTTTGGAAGAAAAAAAATCAATTGAGAATATAGCAATAATTTTGTTGTTGCTGTTGTTGTGAAGTGCCGTCAAGTTGGTTCGGAGCAGCTGATGAGCTTGAACCACCGTCCTTGCAATTCTGGCATATTAACCCACAGCGCCACAACAGGACTCCATATCAATAATGGTGGTGGTGGTGGTGGTGTGCCGTGGAGTCGGTTTTGACTTATATCGACCCTGTACAGGGTTTCCGAGGCTGCAACCTACTCCATGGTACTTAACAACAACAAATCTTTACGGAACAGAAAGCCTCATCTTTCTTCCGCCAACCAGCTGTTAGTTTCCAACAGTTGACCTTGAGGTTAGCAGTCCAAATCATAACCACTATGCTACCAGAGCTCCTTATATCAGTTGTTGTTGTTGTTGTTGTTAAGTGCCTTCAAGAATAGCAAGATAAAAATCAATGAAATTTTACGCACCTCTAAAATTGAAAAAATTGACATTCTATTTAAAAATAAATAAATAAATAAGAGAGCCTTCAGGCATTCAAATCATCTGAACGAAAGTTTCTTGTGTATAAGAGGTATAGTTTTGATTCACAGGGCCACAGTATTAGTAAAATATGACTTCCTACTATTCTGTTGTTTAAATTTTAAATTCTTTTTAGATTTGGTTGTAAACAATAAAAGTTTGACCTTAAACAAACAACAATTGATAAAGTTCTAAAAATATCACTTCTAATAAGTATTTAATCAAATCAGGAAAATTATATTCCAGTTTTCTTTGAAACATAAGACAAATTTTCTACTTTATGATTTTCTAGATTTCTTGAAATCCCCATTCTGATAGTTAAAATGCAGAATGATAAATTACCTAAATCTGATTACATAAATTCTAATTGGACTATTCCCGTGTTAGTTATTTATGTCTAAATGCCTTGGTGAAATGGCTCCTATCCAATAGGTGAGCAGTTCGAAGCCACCAGCCGTTCCAGAGGAGTAAGATGTAGCAATTGGTTTCTGTGATGATCGTTGTGATGTGCCGTGGAGTTAGTGCCATCTCAAAGTGACCCTGTACAGAGTGTCTAAGGAACGGCTGGTGGGTATGAACCACCAGTCTTATGATTAGCAGTCCAATGCTTATTCTATTTATGTCTATTCCAATGAAAATAGGTAGTACAAAGGTAAGCAAAAAAAATTGCTATAAAATTATGTTTTTAATAAAGAAAAATGTAAAAATGTGAAGCTACTGTTTCTCAACATCTCCTCTGTTGTTTGTTGATTAGTGCCATTGAATCGTTTCCAGCTCCAACTCATAACAACCCTGTATAGGGTTTCCAATCTGTGTTGGAGGAAGTACAGCCAGAATGCTCCTTGGAAGCCAGGATGGCCAGACCTTGTGTCTCATACTTCAGATATGTTATCAGGGGGAACCAGTCCTTGGAGGAGGACATCATGTTTGGTAAAGTGGAGAGTGGGAGAAAAATAGAAAGATCCCCAATGAGATCAATAAGCACAGTAGCAGCAGCAATGGGCTAGAACATAGCAAAGATTACGACGATGGCACAAGACTGGAAGTGTTTTGTTCTGCTGTGCGTAGGGTCGCTATGAATCAGTGCTGACTCAATGGCACCTAACAACAACATAGGTTTCTGAGGAGTGGCTGATGGATTTGAACTTCTTACCTTGCAGCTTAAACTGACCTGTGGTCCAGTGCTTATCCTACAGTTAGGTCTACAAACTTCTGAAGGTGGTGTTTCCATCCCTGTAGTACTTCCCCCATAGAATTCTGTGCTTTTTCTATTTACACCACTGTCAAAACAGCAGTCTTATCATCCTTGAGGGCCTCAAATTGTTTTCCCATTAAATGTTCTTTTAGTTTTGGGAACAAAAGTAAATCTGAAGGGGCAAGATCACGGGTGAACTGGGTAGCTTTTTACAATGAAATTCTCAAAGGACAGCCCCTGCTACCCTCAATGAATAAGCAAGCACATTGTTGTTGTGTGCCATCTAATTTGTTCTGATTCATAGAGACCCTGTGTAGGGTTTCCAAGGTTACAAAGCTTCATCTTTCAGTTCTGATTCATAGAGACCCTGTGTATGGTTTCCAAGGTTGCAAAGCTTCATCTGTCTCCTGAGGAGTGGTTGGTGGATTTGAACCACCAACCATAAGTTTAACAGTCCAACGTGTAACCCACTATACCACTAGGGTTCTTTGGTGCATTGTGATGGTGGTGGTATGCTGTGGAGTCAGTTCCGACTCATAGCAACCCTGCATCGGGTTTCCGAGGCTGTAAACCTTTACAGGATTAAAAAGCCTGATCTTTCTCCCGCAAGACAGCTGGTAGTTTCAAACTGCTGACCTTGTGGTTAGCAGTCTGACTTGTAACCACTACACTACCAGAGCTCTTTTGGTGCATCATAGTGATGAAGAAAAAAAGAATCCTTGGCAAAGGTGCCAAGCCCTCATCTCACTAATGCAGTTTTCAATTTTCTTAAATCTTCTTCATAATAAGTCCCCATGATTGTCCTGTGTCCTTCAAGAAAATCTATCATGTTTACCCATTTGGATGGACTCCCAAAAATCAGCCATCCCAAAAATGAGCTACATATCAGCCTTGTATTTAACTGGCCCAGCAGATATCTCCGAAGTCCCTGTTTTGACGGGACCTTTTCTTTTTGAAGACATCCTAACAAGACTAAGGCAAGTGTAATACTGCGAGAACTGGTCTATGAATCACAAGACATGTCGAGGTTCATTTTGTTTGAAATAAACCTGTGCCTGGGTTACTAAAATCTTAGTTGTTGTTGTTATTAAGTGCCTTCAAATCAGTTCCAAGTCATAGGGACCCTGTTTAGGGCTTCCGAGGAGCAGCTGGTGAGTTTGAATCGCCAACCTTGTGGTTCAAACAGACTTTGCAGTCCTGTATTTTATCCTACAGAGGCACACCAATACTCCAGAATTCTAGCAGTAATGCTTTTTTACTTGCCCTTGTATTCTAACCCATATACTACTTCCAGGAGATCACAGTTTCACCTTCACATTCCTTTAAGGAATCTTTCTCACTAAGAAAAGATAGTAAGGGGTTTATTCTGAGCTCTCAATACACTGTGTGTTGTTGTTAAGTGCTGCCAAGTCAGTCCGACTCATAGCAACCCTGTACAGGGTTTCCGAGGAGTGGCTGATGAGTTTGAACAGCCAACCTTAAGGTTCATACCAACCTTGTGGTCGAGTGCTTATCTTACAGCACCACACCAGGATTCCAATACACTATGTATGAAAATATAAAAACAAAACCAAGAAACTATGGCTATTGTTGTTGTTGTTAAATGCTGTCAAGTCGGTTCCAACTCATAGAGAGGGACCCCTGTATGGGGTTTGTGAGGACCAGCTGATGAGTTTGGTGTGGCACTATGAGATAATGCTGTAAGGTTGGTTTGAATCACAAGATCAGCACTTCGAACTCATCAGCCGCTCCTTGGAAGCCCTATACAACTTCTCTATGGGTCAAAACCAACTTGATGGAACTTAACAACAACAACAAATTTGCAGTTCAAACCGACCTTGCAGTACTGCACTTTAACCCATGGTGCCACTCCAGGACTCCACTAAAACATCTTAGAAATACCAGACTTAATGTATTTTTCTCCTCTACATAGCTTTTCTATGTCATTAATTCAGCATGGAAGAAGGGCAATAAAATGCTTCTGAAATGTGGAGATGGACCTGAAAGCTGGTCAATTACAATTAAAATAGAGTCAGGTTGCTGGTGGAAGAATGTTTATGTTAACACCATTACAATAACAATGCTGGTGAGTCAAAAAGGGAGCATGGTGGTCTAGAGGACCACAAGGGCAAATCACATGCCTGAGGAAATGAAAGAGAATTCAGATTAGAGGTTATAGACCTCCCAAGTGCAGAGGTAGAGCAGAGAGCAGAAAGCAAGTGGGGAATGTGCGCTAAGTGGATCCAGGAACACACACCTGATGCTGAAGGAGGTCTCAATTAGGAAAGGAAGGATTATGGGAGTTGAGAAATATCCATAGGGTCTTCTCCACATTCTAGTGTCCTGGCAAAGGTTGGAAAGCAGTAGAATCAATCACCCTTAACAGGTAAATAAATTGCTTTTCTAATTCTCAAAGCAATCTCTTTCACGAATTAATTAGCACATTCACACAACAATGTAAGACCACAATAAATTGTCCCAAACACCAAAAACAACACATAACACCTAGTTTTGCTACTAAGGAGGTCACTTCAAAAAAAGTCTGTGGAAAATAGAATTAAAAGACACCGGACTTTTTCCAAGAATTTTTAAACTACCTCATTTGTGAAAGTTGGCACTTTTCTTACTCCCAGGTTTCAAGTGCCATATTTTCCCCCTCCACTGTTCATCCCTTTGCAATCAAATCAATAAAACAAAACAAAGCGAAAACCTAGCCAATTTGGTAATATTTAAATACCAGATTCATATTTCTAGGTCAGCAAAATATCAAAATGATCCTTAATTTTATCATTCCGTAAACCCGTGTAAGGTGCTGTAGGATAAGCATTGGATTGGTAGACAAAAGGGCAGCAATTCAAAACACCAGCCACTCTCAGAAGCCCTATTGTTGTTAAGTGCTGTCTAGTAGGTTCCGACCCATAGCAAGCCTGTATAGGGTTTCTAAGAAGCAGTTGGTGAGCTTGAACCGCAGACCTTGTTCAAACTGACTTTGCAGCCCAGTGCATTAACCTACAGTGCCATACCAGGTCTACCAGAAGCCTCATTGTTGTTGTTGTTAAGTACCGTGGAGTCAGTTCCGACTCATAGTGACCCTGCACAGGGTTTCCGAGGCTGTAAATCTTAACAGGAGCAGAAAGCCTCATCTTTCTCCTGCGGAACAGCTGGTAGTTTTGAACTGCCAACCTCGAGATTAGCAGCCCGATTCGTAACCACTACGCTACCAGAGCTCCTTAGAAGCCCCATAGAGGGTCTCTATAAATCTGAATCCATTCAACAACAACAAATCATCATTGTGTACATTTAAAATATATGATGAACTATTAAAATTCTAAGACACATAAGAAAAAGCTATACTAAAGATAACCTATTTCTCCAAGGTTTTAACTGGACATTTTTGCACAGACATTTAAACCTGGAATTTGTGGCACTGACAAATCCCACTAAATCAAAATAGATCATTTGAGATTTTTATATAATTGCTTCATTTATTCTTTTACCTATAAATTTATTTGAAACATATTGAAAAGACATCAAAACTTATGAAAGGTGTCAACTAATAAAACTCCCAGGGGAGGAGTATGAATTACATTAATGACCTGCCAAGTGTCATCCATGAATTTCCCAAAGTGCTAGAAATCATGAAGGTGGAGGCAGCAAGCATGCATGCCTCCTTCCTCATGCTCCTCCCACCCTCCTCCTCTTCCTTACATTTATTAACTTAAATAGGGATAATGACTTCATCTTAATGTGCTTGCAGAGCCTGTAGTTTAGAAGTGACAAGTTTTACCATGCTGAAATACAATACATAATGCATTTAAATAGAAAAATAAGTTCAAAGAGGATTTTGCAGAGAGGATAATGAATTATGTTTTCTCAAAAGTTATTAAATGTTTAATGGTAGGCCTATATTTAAAGCAGAGTTCATCACAAGTCTTTTCTATTGTGTTTATATAGAAAGATTATACACTGTCCTTCCTCATTTCAATGATAAAAGTTCTATATTCCAAATGCCCATTATTCTTCACTGTGTATGTAACTAATATTCAGTATGGGTGTATGTTTTGGACTTCCCTGTTTCTAAATCAAGCAAAGAAATATTCAGGACATGATTCCATAAAAGCACCCACTAAAAACAGTAAATACCATTATTTCCTTTCCCACTGCTGGCAGGGGTCAGCCTCCCTTGTCATTAGCTCTGTCATAACATAATTGTATTACTACTCCTTATGTGGGCAGATACTGAGCAACAATTGAACATATCATACTGTTGTGAAAATAAAAAAATGCTATACTTCTTTGTCCTAATTTAGCATCAAATCAGTGAAAACTATCTTTAGAAATGACACTACATTAAGAAAACTGAAAGGTACTATATTCTGTATGCGTATGTTTAAACTGATGATCTGCCTTCCACAACTAGAACAAACAAACAAACAAAAAACCCAGGACTATATTTTTACTATTGAGCTCATCTAATCCAATTCCTTTTGGTAACATTCAGTTCAATTAAGAGATGTAATGTTACTGAAAATAATCTTAAATAGATGAAACTCGGCCATCGTATCCATTTTTCAATGTCTGAAATATAACTGTGCTTTAAGTTACAAAGGGTAAGCACAGTTACCTCTAGCCTACATGGGTCTGCCCAGGTTGTGTGCTACACTGCTATTTCAAAGACTGACCTATATACAGCAATATGCCATCCATTCTGCCTGTTTGTATAAGAGATCCCTCACACAATTGCCATAACCAACAACATTGGCATTGTTCTCATTTATCTCTCGCAATGGGCTATGTGAAAATAGACATAAGTTTGCAGAGACATATGTTCATAATGCAATAGGTTGGAACTAATAGAGCAATTTGAGATGAAAATGTTTCCCCCCCAAAAAAAATCCATCTATGGAGCTTATTTAAATGAAAATTTTAAGTAGTTATTTGGGCAATCTATAAAGCAGGGCTGGGTAGTGTTTCATTCTGTTGTACACAGGGTCTATGTAAGTCAGAACTGACTCGACGGCACTTACCAACAACATACAACAGTAAGGCACTATACAGTGTCCACAAAGAAAAACAATCAGATTTTAGTACAGAAAAGCTTTGTTGTTGTATATTCGTTTTCTTTCTAAAGGTCTCTCAGATATTGAAAATACTTGGGAAGTTATAGGTACAGCTGCGTGATACTGAATCATAGGAAGATACTGGCTCCATTGGGATTTAGCACACCAACTTTAGCCAGTAAACTGTTGATAGGTTTAAAACAAATTCGTAATTTCAGAAAGCTATTCTCTTGAATTTTGCACCAACTTTAAACAGCAAACTGTTGACAGGTTACTAAAATAAAGTGTTTCTAGTAATAAACTATATTATTATCACATCTCAGAAGGAGACAAGGTTTACTTTGCAATGTTATATCTTTGGGGAAGTCAGATCCAAGTGCTTTTACTAAACGTAGATGCAGATTTCTTACTGCATCTCTTCCAAATGTCTTCCCTTTTTTCACATCCCTGAAAGTCCACTTGAGTCAACACTAAAAGGAATGTTATTGACTATATTCTAGGGAACAAAAAGAGTTGACCTGAACAGAAATTCTGTACCAATGATGATCATGACTGAGTAGAAAACACAAGAATCTAGGCTCTCTGGGGCCTAGCAAATCTCCTTAGCACCCTTCATATAGTCAAGGATTAGTGACAAATATATTTGGTAGACTGCTACATCCAGATGAGCAGAAGAAGGTATCCCGTGAGAAGCATTTCCAGGAAGTCTTTTCCTTCTATTATGTCTTATGACTTTGCATTTTTAAAAATCCATTATTCCCAGAATAAGTTAAATAGAAGACTTGCAAGTAGTCTATAGAAAGAGTGGTTAATTTGCATTTAAAAAGAACAGTTTGCGCCTTCATACATGGTGTAACTTAAAAGGAACTTCAATGAGCTAGTAAAGAAATTCTGAAGACTTCTAAAATTAATTTATTCAATTCACAGCACAATCCTGTAAAATTATTTAAAGCATTTAATTACAAATGATTTAATATATGGAAGTGATTCCTGATTTTCCAAGGCATTTAACTTTAAAATTAAACCTTACCCTACTATCTTAAGAAAGACAAGTGAAATGTGTATCCAAGTCATTACCTTCTTTTTGGAGCCTAAAATCACTGCTAAATTCAATAAGATTTGTCTAGTTGGATTGCCAAAATGGTTTTGACCTTGTGATTCCAGTTAGGATTATGAAATATGTCTTTGCTGTCCCAGATAGGGCTGCTATTTATTATTATTTGAATTAGTTGTAACATTCATGTTATAAACTAAATAAAACGTTGACAAACATATAATAATTTGTTGTAAAAGCAGAAGAGATATTAGACTGAAAGAACTATTACCAACAAATAATGAAACTTCACTACACTAACTCCTCTGCTCTTTCCAAAGTTCCATGTATCTTTCCAACTCTTCCCTAGCTAAAGAGCTTCCTGTGTCATGAAAAGCCTTTCAGCCTTGCACAAGATTGGATTAGCTCCCCCCCCACACATACACACACACTTTGCAAACTTGCAGTAACATCAGGGGCACACAGCGCTTCCCTTTTCCTGGGTTTCACATCGTACATAGCATCAAGGCGCTTCTCTAGGGGGTGATAAATGTGGTTCACGTAACTCACAGCTCTGTGTGTGTGTGTGTGTATGTCTACTGACTTAGACTTGGGTAGCGAGTCAGTCGGTCGCGTGGTGGGGAACCTAGGCGGCTGAGGATGCAACGCTCTAAATACCTCTATGGGGTTTTAAAGAAAGAAAACGCTGTTTGATGGTACTCGCCACAACACAAGTGTGAGGAACCCCAAAGATGTTTTTCCTATGAAATTCTCTGCGGGGCTGGGATGGCAGTGCCTGTAAGGATTGTGTAAAGCAGGTTACCAATCAAGCGGGAGCCGGTGTTCTAAACTGGTCGTTCATATTACTGGACTGCTTAGACACGTCCAACAAGACTCCGACCACCGACGACCCGCAGTTGCTCTCTGAGATCTGCCCTAGCCGGCACTCACTCTCTGGGCTGAGGGTTCGAGAAGCCCAGAGTGCTACTCACTTCCCCTGTAAGTCCCGCCAGACTGTCCCCTCTGCGGGAGGAGACGCGCTGCACAGCAGTCCTAGCCTACTCTCCGACCCCAGCCACCGTCGTCTCCAGCCTCGCCCTGAATCTCCGAGGCCCTGGCACCCAGAGAAATCGAGCGGTACGGCCCAGCCCAGGACCTGTTTACAGTCCCGGGCCGACTGCGGGAGCTACGGACGTGAACATCTTCCATCTCCTAAAAAACTTGCAATTCCCGCGCGCACCCTATAAACGAGGACCGTCCCCCTAATCTTGAACCCGCTGCCCTGCTGCGCCCTGGCTTGCGCACGCCGGGCTCAGCAGCCTGGATGGGTTTGGGAAAACAAAAGAGTTGTGGAGCAATTTTCCTGGAGAGGGGGGCGATGCCCCCATCCCTGCATCCCTCCTCCCCGCGTATCTTTTGGCAACTAATCCCTGGTAGAGAAGCGGGGCCACGAGGCCGCGCTGCCCAGGAGCAGGAGGAAGAGAGTGGGCAAACTAGAAAATGAACTGAATTTTCTTACTCTCTGCCTCCATTCCGGGACCCCAGACACACCCCCAAAGTAGTCCGTGGCTTGCTTTTATTTTTCTTAAATGCCCCCCGGCAAACCTAGGCAGGGGTTCTGAGTCGCCAACAGCAGGAAGGAAATAATCCGAGCAAATCTTGTCACTTTCCGCACAACCGCGGGGTTAGGAAAAGCCCCAGCGCTGCTCCGCACTCCTCCCCAGGCGCTCGCAGACTCAAGCGGCTGCGAGCGAGCGCGCCCCGGGACGGGTTCCGCGAGCCGCCGGCCGCATCGCCCCGCGCCCCCCGCCCGGCTCGGCGGCAGACCCCGGCGGAAACAAAAGCAGAGCGTTCACCTTGTTGCAATAGTAGGGGTCCAGGCAAGGAGAAGGTCCCAGACAGGGCGCGTCGGGCGCAGCGGCGGGCTGGGCTGGAGGCGGATAAAACCTCACGTCCATTTCACTCTCACATCAAGCAACTCCTTTTCTTTCTTTCTTTTCTTTTTCTTTTTTTAAAGTGTTCAGCAAAACAAGCTTAGACGGACCAGAAAGAGGTGTCTGGGCTCAAGAGTAAAAGAAACACCTTCCTTCCCTCACATCCGTTTGCGGTTTGTTTAAGAAGAGGAGGAAGGAAAAAAAAAAAAGAGGGGGGAAAGCGCTCAACTCTCCCCGAAGCGCGGCGCGTCCCCGTCGTCGCCGAGCGCGCAGCCTGCTCCGCCACTCCCGGCCCCGCCGCCGCCGCTGCCGCCGGGCAGGTAACTTCACGCGCTCATTGTCCCCCCGCCCGCCCGCCGCCCCATCCCCGCCTCCCGCGCCCCTGCCGCCCGGCACACGCTTTCGCGCTCGGGCTTTAGGTCTTTGGGCGTTTTATTGGAGTCTCGGAGTTGCTTTGCTCTGAGTTTATTTTCTCCACCTTGGAGGCCCGGGAGGAGGGGGAAGAAAAGGAGGAGTTGGAGGACAGACCGGGAGGGGGCGAGCGCCCCGCGGCCTGGCGGGTTGGCGTGCGCTGCAGGACGCGACCGGCTTGCGGCCCAATGGCTGCTCTGGGGCCGGGGGCCGGTGGAGGGAGGAGCGAAGGAGGAGCAGAAGGGGAGCGCGGCCGGGCCCGGACCGGGGTACCCAGACCCCGGAGCTTCCACCGGCGGGTGCTGCGCTCCTCCAGGCCAGCGCGTCTCACACAAAGGGATGGGCTCCTCAGCGGTCGCGGAGACCAACGAGGTGCGCGCAGCTGTGGGGCTCTTCGATGAGCCCCGCCCCGGTCCTAGCCGCTTCCACGGCCCTCTCAGCTACTGTTCTCTTCCTCCAAGTGTCCAGGTCCGTGGCAGTGGTGACTTTTCCACTCGACGCTGCTACTCGGAGCCTGGAGCCTGGAGGGATTGCACCCCTCCCCCTTGTGTATTATGAGTGGGCAGCTGCCCGAGTCACCAGAGCTGCCCGCCTGGAAGTGGAAGGGTTGTAAGAATGAATCCTTGTGTCTCTCCAGTCTCCAGCCTGGCAGTTCCGGTGATCTGTGTACCCCTGGGGGCTTGCAAAGGGCAAGGCTACCTTGGGGAATCGCAAAAGACCAGAGGAATGACTCACAGGATCGCAGTCTATTGGGAAAACACTAGCTAGTTTCCCATCGTGGGATTCTTGTTATTTTAGAGCTGGACCCCAGTAATGTTCTTGGTGGGCCTGCAAAAGAATTGGAATAGGCCTCCTCATTTTTCCTGTTGGTAAGTGAGATTGGGAAATTGCCAATCATGTCCATTTTACTTCCCAGCACTGGAAACTTGTGACTGTGTCTCCTGGTAGTTGGAATAGTTTGGGGTTTCTTGGCCGCTGTCCAACAAATTTTATCCTGGTCTCTCTACTTGTTGGGAAGTGCAAGCAGGAGTGTGCAATAGTTATTTACCTTCTAGGAGGTTCCCTGGGTAACATAATTAGCGATTATCTATAACCTAAAGGCACCGTGAAAGAAATGCCTAATCAACTTTGGTAACCATCGCAGCTAAGAAAACGCTATAGAGCAGTTCCACTGTAAAAGATGGGGTCTCCATGAGTAGCAATTGACTCTTAGGTAGTGGGTTTAGTTATTTAGTTTGGTTTCTAGGATGGAACTACACCACATACAAACCCAAGACCTTGAAAAAGAACCTCAAACTACATCTATTCACTTATCTTTGGCACCAAGAAAGGTATTAATAATATTTTGTCACCCTGTACACGCTTCTTGTGTGGTGCTGTAAGATCAGCGCTGCACTGGGAACCACAAGGTCAGTAGTTCAAATGCACCAGCTGCTCCTCAGAAACCCTATGTTGTTGTTTAGTACTATTGAGTCAGTTCCTGTATAGGGTTTCTGAGGAGCAACTGGTAAGCTTGAGGCTGCGGTTCAAACCAACTTTGCAGTCAGCCCATTAACCCAAAGAGCCACACCAGGACACCTATACAGGGTCTATCCAACTCTACAAGCACTTAACAACAACAACACCCTTCTAGTGTATGTTGATTTACAACTGCTCTGCAAAACTTTGCCAACATACAAAGTTTCCTCTGCAGTTGAGGGCACTAGTCATGTACAGAGAGAACTGTAAAAAAATCTGAAGACAACATAAATGATAACATTAACATTGTTGGGAGTCCATGCATGATTTCTCTAAGAACAGTCAGTTTACACTGCTCTTACTCCATTGTTTCTATCTCTTCAACAAGTAGCAATCATTCAGCTTCCTTTTCACATTTAAGATTAAAATGGTGGGAGGGTGGTGTGGGGAGGAAACATAAGAATAAAGAGTTTCTTTCTACTGGATTCAAAGGAACCTCCATATTTACAAGAGTCCTTTAAGGCACAGATAAAATAAGAAATAGAAATTATGTTCTTCTAATAACGGTCTTTACAATAAAAGTCAAATTAAGTTCTGTTGTCTCTAGTATTATCTTTCATAATTCAGTTCTAGACCTTAAAATGTGCCTGTGAATGAGGATAAGTAAAAAAGTATTGCTACAAAATATAGAAAGCTTTACTAAAAAATCAAAACATGAAACTATTGTTTCTTGACATATCCTCCATCCAAGGATATGACTTCTGAAGGCAGTGTTTCATTTCTAATTCATTCTGTAAGAATTCTGCACTCTTGGATTTATACCATGTCAAAACATAGCTTTGGCATCCTGGAGAGACTCAAGTCATGTTCCTATTAAATGCTCTTTGAGTTTGGGAGACAAAAGGAAGACTAAAAGGCTAGGATTAAGGATGTAAGGTGGATAGGTAAGCCTCTCAACAAGATTCTCCTAGAGCAGCCTTTACTTACTATCATCAAAAAATGAACAGTTGCATTGACGGGATGGCAAACTCTCCTGGCCTTTTTCTCAATAGTATTCATCATTTGATCCCTGGAAATGATCATTAGCAGCTTAAAAACATACTACGACTGAGCCCTACCCCCAAAACAAAACAAAATTTACCATCATCTAGTAGATTCAGACTCATCGCGACACTACAAAAGAGAGTAGAACTGTCCCAGAGGGTTCGCAAGCTGTAAATCGTTATGCAATCACTGCGCCACCAGTGATTGTTAGTTATTCCTGAGTGGATGCCAACTCATAGCATTCTTATGGATAACACAATGAGACATTATCATGCGCCATTTTCACAATTACTGTTCAAGTCCATCATCTCAGCTGTGGTGTCAGTCCAACCCTCATTGAGAGTTCCCCCC
>NW_006408955.1:1454174-1456050 GCF_000296735.1 Chrysochloris asiatica
GTTCTTTTTGGTACCGTCACTCTGCCCTCCCATCTTCTCTATTGGTTTCTTTCATCATTCAATATTATAATGAAATGTGCAAAAATGTGAAGTTAGAAAACTAAAAAGGAAGAAAATATGCAGTATTTCTCAAGCTGAAAGAACTAGAGACAAAAATTCAGACTCAAGTTGCATTATTGAAGGATTTTCACATGGTAGGGATTACTTTTTGGGAAGATCTCACAGTCAAAGATAAAGAAACCCTCTAGCCTTGCTATAATATATTTAAATGAAGAGTTTTCCATTTATTTCACAAAATCCACACTCTTAAGACTGCAAGGGCTCCCTAGTTTCCCATTCAGGCTGATAGTTGCTGCTAAACTATCATCTCTTCCATGAAATCATCCTATGCTAACTGAGCAGGATGACTCTTACCTGTATCATGTCTAGGCTTAATTCACTATTCTTGATCTCTAGCTCAGTTGAGAACTCACTATTTATGTAACTCACTATTTATGTACAATGTGAATCCACTTGTGCTTGACTTTTGCATGTAATTACCTGTCTATCCATGTACTGCTTCAATCTGTCCATTTTGTTCTGAATGAGAGTGAATGAATATGTCTGATGCTAATTATAAGGTCCTAGAATGGAAAGATGGGTGATTCAAACCCACTAGCATTTCATGGGAGAAAGATCTGGAAATCTGCTTTTGTGAAGATTACAGCCCTGTAATCTACTAGTCATTCTTCAGTAGAAAGATGAGGCTTTCTGCTCCAGTAAAGATATATAGCCTCCAGTAAAGATATATAAAGATATAGGCTATATATCTTTACTAAGTCAGAAGCTACTTCATGGTACACCACTACCACCACCACAAATATCACTTTAAATTAAAGAAACCCTTATGAAGGGCCCTCTGTATGCCATAAAGAGCTCTCGTTGTGTAGTGTTTATGAGTCGTGCTGTTAACCACAAGGTCAGCAGTTCAAAACCACCAGCCATTCCATAGGAGAAAGATGAAGGTTTCTGCTCCAATAAAGATTTACAGCCTCGGAAACCCTATGCCGGGTTGCTATGAGTCAGAGCAGATTCCACAGCACACCACCACCACCTGTATGCCTTGTGCCTTATGGAACAATTTATGTTACTTGATTTGCTACTCCACCACCTTCTAGTTTCTCCTTTTCTTTCTCCTCCTCCTCATCATTTTCATTCCCTTGACATAAAGCTTCTGAAATTCACCCACATTGTTACATCTATCAGGAGTCTCTTCCTTTTTGTTGTTGAATAGTATTCCATTACAAATGTAACACAGTTTTACTTATCCATTTGCTGTTTGTTTTCTGTCTGTTTACATGAGCAAAGTTGCCATGAAAAATCCAATACAAGTTTATATATGAGTATATGTTTTAATTTCTCTTAGGTAAATATTATGATAAATACATGTTTAAATTTATTTTTTAAAATAACCTAGCTGCCAAACTGATTTTAAAAGTGACTATCATTTCTTCATTGGTGCTAGAAATGTATGAGAATTTTGTTTGCTTCAATTACTTGCCAATATTTAGCAACTGTAGCCATTCTAGTGGGTTTGTATTGATAGCTCATTTAGTATTAGTATTTCAATAGGTTTCTAATCATGTTTTATTAATTTATATTTTACTAGTTAAGATTCCCAAGGAGATTGATTGACAGAGTGGCAGCAGCAATGGGCTCAAAAGTAACAATTGTGATGATGGCCCAGAATTGGGCAGTGTTGTATTCTCTTGTGCATAGGGTTATTAGGAGTCACAACGGACTAAACAGCACTTGTTGTTATTGTTGTTGTCAGGTGCCATTAAGTTGGAACCAACTCATAGCGACCCCATGCACAGCAGAACGAAACAATTATCCA
>NW_006408955.1:1456150-1461739 GCF_000296735.1 Chrysochloris asiatica
TTTTTTTTTTTTTTTGCTGACCTACTTTCCAAAAATAAAGTCTTTTTCTAACAATTAGTCTTTCCTGATGACATGTCCCAAGTAAGCAAGATGAAGTCTCACCATCCTCATTTCTAAGGAGGGTTCCTACAAGAATTTCTAAAGCTGTGCTTCCTCCCCAAGACTGATCCCTTCCCAGATATTCAGAGTTAATTCATCTAGGGTGAGACTTTGGGATTTTTACAAGCTAGCTCCCAGTGGTTTTAATTTGTCGGGAAGATTGAGAACCATTGGTCTCCAAGGAAAGATAAGATAGGCACAAACAGAATGCTACGGCCACAAAATCTTTGGGAGCTGGATTGTTATTTTTTCTGTTTTCATAAGGAGATTGACGATTGGTGTCCCAAGACCCCTTCATTTTCATTGCCCTTTTAGAGATTGACTTTGGCCATTTACAATCGATTACGGCTAGTTATTCTAATATATATACAGGTCTAGATTACAATATATTCCTCTGAGCTAGGAATTTTATCTGTTCTAGTGATGAGAAAACTTGTGTTCATGAACAAAACACCATACTTAATAGTAACTGATGTAATAATATTAATTGTTTTTGTTAGATGACTTTGAGTTGTTAAGTACCGTGAAGTTGGTTTTAATTCATAGTGACCCTGTATAGAGTTTCCAAGGCTTTAAATCTTTGTAGGAACAGAAAGCGTTATCTTTCTCCCGTGGAGTGTGGTTGTTGTTGTTGTTAAGTACCGTCGAGTCGGTTCTGATTCACAGGGACCCTGTATAGGGTTTCCAAGGAGTGGCTGGTGGGTTTGAACGGTAACCTTGTGGTTCAAACCCACCTTGCAGTCCAGTGCATTATCCTGCTGGGCCACCCCAGGACTCCAAAACCATGGTTTGATGCCAAAAAGTAGATGGCAATGCCTTAACTTTGTGAGTTCTATAAGGCCCAAGGGCTTCTTCCATCCATGTCAAGGGGAGTGCATACCTCTCTCCTTTCATACAAGGGTGGGCTCAAACCACTGGTCTTGTGGTTCACAGTCCAGTGATTAGCCTATGGAGCCACCGCATTCCATGACTATGAGTTTGCTCCCATTAATGGTCACCCCATGCACGATGGGATATGGACTATTGTGATCCAGAGTTGTCATTGACTGATTTTCAGAATTAGATCATGAGACCTTTATCTAGTTCATCTTAGTCTGGTAACTCTGCTGAAAATAGCTTAACATCATAGGAACACACAAGCTTCCACTAACAGATGAGGAGTGAATGCCCTTAAGGTGCATTTTCTGAGAATTGAACCAAAGTCGCATACATGAAGGTGAGAATTCTACTATTAACCACCAATACCCTCAATAATATCAATAGCTTGTGTGGCGCTGTGGAATAATACACTTACTGCAAGGTTGGTTTGAACTGCAAGGTCAGTGGTTCAAACTCACAGCTGATCCTTGAAATCCTATACAGGGTCACTATGGGTCAGAACCAACTCGCCAGTACTTAACAACAACAACATTTGTGAAAGATCTACTACATCTTAGACCTAGTCTTTACTTCTTTACATTTAATGTCACTATCTAATTTAATCTCACAAATTACTTTGGAAGATCTAACCAATAATTACAAACCACACTCAGTCTTTGTGTTTATTGCTACAAGACTCATCTTCATTTTAATGAACGCTTCAGAAAACATTTGGGTTTCCAATTTGTAGTTCTTTCCATTGTCTACAATGTATGTTTACTGATTCATCATACTATGTAGGTAAATCCTAAATCTTGGAGCAATGTCTCCAAATCACACACATAACATTATTTGGGGGTAAATGTCCTTTAGACAGTTAATCCTATTCAATATTCCATAATTTATGAGAAAATTATTCAACAAAAATGGAACTTTTTGAGGAACTTTTTTTGTTATATTTTGGAGTTTTCTGTTTTGGGTTTTTTTTTGTTTTTGGGGGGTTTTTTGGTGGAATCTTATATACTATGAGAATAAAACACCATATATAGAGAGTTTTTTATTTTAAAATATCAAACACTAAAACAAATCAATGCATGCTGTGTTTTGTATGTAAGTTAGTCTTCAGTCCTTCACTGGCCTCTTTGGATCTAAGGGTAAGTTTTTAAGTAATAAGAGCTCCTGGGTGGCGCAAAGAGTTCAGCACCCAACTATCAACCAGGAGCTTGGCATTGGAACCCTTACAGTGGTGTCTCAAAAGAAAGACCTGTTAATCTGTTTCCGAAAACCCTATGGGGCAGTTCCATTCTGCACACATGGGGTAGAAATTGAAGTCACAGACTCTCTAGCAAAAGGGAGCATCATTCTATTTAAATATCATGCATTTGGCACCTCATACAAGCCACCTTGTGGTATAACACTTCTGTGATAAACACTGGACTGCGGACCACATGGTCTGTGGTTCAAACTCACCAGCTACTCTGCCGGACAAAGATGAGGCTTTCTGCTCCAGCAAAGATTTAAAAGCCTCAGAAACACTATACAAGTTTCTGAGGAACCGACTCAACAGTACTCAGCACCAACAATATGCACATATATCCAAATTTATCTTATTATGCACACATATCCAAGTTTATCTTCTTAGCAAGCTTATTGTTGTTAAGTGCAGTCAAAGTTGGTTCCAACTCATCGAAACCCTGTATAGGGTTTCCAAGGAGCAACTGGTGGGTTTCAACCACTGATCTTGTTCTTAGCAGTCCAGTGCTTATCTTACAGTGCCATATCAGGATTCCTAGCAATATTATGACATGAATTCAATTATTTGTTTTCTTGTAGGATAAGCACTGTACTGCTAACCACAAAGCTGGCAACTAAAACCCACAAGATGCTCTTCAGAAACGCTATACAAGGTCATCATAAGTCAGAACTGACTCAGTGGGACTTAACAACAACCAACATGGAAGGAGCCCTGGTAGCTCAGTGAGTTAAGTGTTGGGCTTCTAACTACAAGGGTGGCACTTCAAACCCACCAGCTGCTTCACAGGAGAATGTAAAGGTTTTCTGCTCCAGTGAAGATGTAGAGTCTTTGAGGAGAATCCTAAAGGAACAATTCTCCTCTGTCCTCCAATGTCCCTGTGAGTTGGAATCAACTTGATGGTAGTGGGTAAACAACACTGAGAGACTCCTGGTGGTACAGCAGTGAAGAATTTGGCTGCTGATAAAGAAGTCCGTGGGAATAAGATGTGAGACTCTGCTTCTGTAAAGATTGTTGCTGTTGTTAAGTGCCTTCCAGTTGCTTCCAACTCATAGGGATTCTGCATAGAGTGCATAGAGTAGTGGCTGGTGGGTCTGAACTGCCTTGGAAACCCTCCTGGTCAGTTCTATTCTGGCCTACAGGGTGCATAGGAGTCAGCATTGCCTCAAGGACAATGGGTTTTGTTTTGTTTTAACCAGTACTGAGCCCTATAACTTTTGAACATTCCAAAAGCATTGTTAATGCTTTAGATGGGGATGTTTACTTTTTTTTTTTTTTTTTCACTTTGCCAGTTAGAATTTACTATTGTCCAGAGTTATTTAAAATTTTTCTAAAGTAATTTAAATGTAAAATAGAATGATATGAAATGAGTAATATAATGCAATGGAAGAGCACAAAATACTGAAGTTTATTTCCTGGGGAGACTCGTGAGAAATGACTAGATTGTAAATCTTTCAACCAGAAAATAAAGGATTTCAGAATGATGAGGAAAGCTTGAAGGAAATGATACAGGGTCCACAGATACCTCACATGGTACTAAATGACTCATAAAATAAAGTATTTTTTTTGCATAATATAGAAAGTGTGTCATGCTTGTACTTCTCATCATTGAGCATGGTGCAGTACTTTGATCTTCAACAATATACAACATTTGTGGTATAATAGCTATAATAGGACTATTCAGCTATTTTACAAGGCAATAATCCAGTCCTCTCATCAGGATAAACTGTAAGGACAAATCCTTTCAAAATCAGAATTAGTTCCTTGTAGAAGAGCGAGGCTACAATTATCCATTAAATAGGAGCAGCTGCAACATGGTATCAGTTTGGAGTGTAGCAGTGAAGTGTTTTTCCAATGCAATTAAATGGATTTTTCTAATGCAAACTAATATTCTATAAAAAGTCAACTGGAAGGTGAGTAGGTGTGGAATTGCTGAGATGAAAGAAACAATCATTTTGCTTACCTGAGTTAAAATTCCTGCCTTAGTAAATGCTATTTTAGTAAAAATGGATAATCAAGGCTCATGTTTTCCTGTGAAGTAGGGACCCAGAAGGGAATGAGAGCAATACAAAAGACAGATGATTTGGGTTTGTTTGTACATGATATGTCTTATTTTGAAATGTATTTATAACCATGTTTTGTTATTGTTGCTCATCAAACAGTCATGATGAGTCAACATCAACACTTACATTTCAACAGAAAAGTCAATACTTGGGTACACAAATATAAATATAACTCGTAGCGCTTAGAATTCAGCACGTCTGTCCACAGTGAGACGAAAACGGATGCAAAATTGAATTTTTAGCATCAGGAAGACTAAAGATGGGAAAATAAGACCTTTAGGAAAGATAAAAGGACCTGTCCAGAGAGGGCATACTGAGAGACAATGTAATATCATCAAGTAGTATTATCAAGAGTGTATGACATGAGGAATAAATGTAACACTAGAGCAGATAGAAAGAGCCCTTGTAGCCAAGTGGATTATGAACTGGACTGCTAACTGAAAGGTCAGAAGTTCGAATCTACCAGTCACTCTATAGAAGAAAAATGAAGCTTTCTGCTCCCATTAAGATGTACAGCCTCAGAAACTCTATATAAGGTTGCTATGAGTCAGAACTAACTCAGTGACACACAACCACCAACCACCACCAGAGCACATAGGGTTTCTTGTTGTTGTTAAGGGTCTTTGAGTTGTCTGACTCATGTTGTTGTTGTTATTGTTAGGTGCCATTGAGTCGGTATCGACTCATAGTGACCTTATGCACAGCAGAACAAAACACCGCCCGATCCTGGCCAAGCTCACTACTGTTGCCACACTTGAGTCCATTGATGCTGCCACTTGGAAAATTCATCACGTTGGGAGTTTTCCTCTTTTTCTCTGACCCTCCACCTTACCAAACATGATGTCCTTCTCCTGAATAGTTTCTGAGGAGCAGCTGATGGGTTTGAACCATCAACCTTGAAGTTAGCAGTCCAGGGCTTATCCTACAGCACCACACAAGAATTTCCCTCAGTGTGGTCTTGAATACATTGTTAAAGTAGAAGTGTAAGTTCTCCATAGTACTAATTTTTAAATCTCTGTACCCAAGGGAAGTTTGTTGAGTCCTCTATACCCAATAACAACACTCCACTTCCTGAATTATGCCTTCCTTGTAAGATTGCAGAGCATGGATAGTGAAAATGGTTCTCATACTTTGCTGCTATCTAAAATATTAGAGCTCTGGTAGCGTAGTGTTTACGAATCGGGCTGCAAACCTTAAGATCAGCAGTTCGAAACTACCAGCCGCTCCGCGGGAGAAAGATGAGGCTTTCTACTCCCTTAAAGATTTACCCCCTCGGAAACCCTGTACAGGGTCGCTATGGGTCGGAACCGACTCGAC
>NW_006408955.1:1466833-1473041 GCF_000296735.1 Chrysochloris asiatica
AACTTCAATCTTTTCTCCATTGATAAGAATGTTGTTTATTGGTCCAGTGGTGAGGATTTTTGTTTTCCTGACATTGAGATGCAATCCATACCGAAGGCTGTGTTCTTTGATCTTCAATTCTAATAGAAATAGAAATTCTAATAGAAATTAATGGTGTTGCACATCTTTTCATACATTTATTTCCTATTAGTATATCTTCTTTGATGAATAAACTGTCAGAATATTTTGCCTGTTATAATCATTTTATTTTTCCCATGTATTACTAAGTTGTAAATGTTTTTATATATATTTTTGGGATGTCCTGGAGTGGTGTTGTATGATAAACCATTGGACCACAACGTTGGCTTGAGCCACAAGATCGGCAGCTTAAAGTCTCCAGCTGCTCCCCAGAAACCATACACAGGGTTACTATCATTCAGAACTGACTCAACAGGATTTAACATATACAACAACTTCTTTATGATAATTTACAAAAAAAAAAGCTACTAGAACTACTGAGTTTAGGTGATGTAGATGGTTAAGCACTGGATTACTAGCAGCTCAAATGAATCCAGAGATACCTGATGATCTACCTCTAATACATCACAGCCTTGAAAACTCTGTAAGTGCTGTTCTGCTCTGTTCAAGTGGGGTCACCATGAATCAGAAGCAACTTGTCAGCCATTAAAAACAATTGTTGTTGTTATGTGCCGTAGAGTCGGTTCCGACTCATAGCGACCTTGTACAGAGTTTCTGAGGCTGGAAATCTTTACGGGAGCAGAAAGCCTCATCTTTCTCCCGCAGAACAGCTGGTAGTTTCGAACTGCTGAGCGTGAGGTTCGCAGCCCGATTCGTAACCACTACGCTACCAGAGCTTCATACTAACAACAATAATTGGACACAAAGTTAGCATACAACTACAATTTCTATATTAAAACAACAAAGAATTAGAAATTTAAGAACATCATTAATAATAGCATCAAAACTGTGAATTTTACAAAAAATAAGTACAAAATTTGTCCACTAAAAATTGTAAAACGATGCTGAGAGAAATTACAAAAGACTTATATAAGTGAAGAGGCATACTATGTTCATAGTGTGGAGGCTTTAATATAATTAATACGTCATTCTAGGTTCACAACAGAATCCTAGCCTGGTTACTAAGGGTAGGGAAGTGACAATATTCCTGAGCTAGAGGATAGACACGTGTGAACTTGGATGACAGGGATGGTAATATGTAACAAAAGAGAGGTTGACAGAAGAAAAATGAAGGTAGTAGAAGACACAGGGCGGAATGCAAAAGTTAAAGTGAATAGAGGCAAATACTGTTAAATGGTGGTACAGGGAGGGGATTGCAATGTTAAAACGTATGTGATTAATTGAATGTAAAACTGATGATCTCTCAATTCACAATAAAAAGTTCCAAAAAAAGTGCTAACAGAAATTCGTTATTGTTAAACAAACAAACAAAAAACAAAATAAGACAATAGCTTATTTAAAGACTGTTAGGTTAATGCAAAGGACTCAAATAATTCAGAAAAAAGAATAAAGACATCCACTACTCCATGTTAAGAGTTACTCTAAAGCTACATTAATCAAGACCACATGATACTGACATAAGAATACACATATAGATCAATCAAGCAGAAGAGAAATTCAGGAAGTAACTCCACACATTCATGGTTGTTTGATTTCCAACAGAGGTGTCTAGGTAATTCAGTTGGAAAATAAGAGTTATTTCAACAAATTCTGCTGAAACTGTTGGATACCAATGTGCAAAAATAAACGTCAACTCTTACACTTTCACAGCATATACAAATATTAATCCTAAATGGAGCACTGACCTAAATAAGAGCTAAAACTATAAATTTAATAAAAGAAAACAGGATATAATGTTAGACAAACTTGTGTTAGGTTACAGAATGCATTGGATTATATAAACATTTAAAACGTTCTTTTCAGAATATCCTGTTGAGAAAATGAAAATGCATTCCAGAGTAGGAAAAAACATTTGTCCAAAAAAGATGCTGTAATTAGCATGGGACTGCAATCTACAATGTTGGCAGTTCAAACCTACCAGCTGCTCCTTGGAAACCCTATACAGTATCACTATGAGTCGGAACTGCCTCCATGGCACTTAGCAACAACAACAACCAGGTTTTTTTTAGTTCTCTGCCTTTGTTCAGACTGATTCCTCTGTCTGAAATGCCCTTTCCTAGGTCTTCAAAAGAAGAGGCCCTGTTTCTCTTTTACACTCAGCTCAGGCTTCAGGAAGAGCCTCCAACTCTCACCTTCCAGGACTTGTCAAAGCATCTATCAAAATGTGCCTTCCCAAACAATGAACATGTCTGGTATCTGTACTTAACAGTAAGTTCCTTGAGGGTAAAGATGATGTTGTGCTTTTCTGGCTTCTTGATCTACAGAGCAATCACTTTTTCTAATCCCTGCTTCCACCTCCTAACAAATAGAAACTTTTGACATTGTCTCCTCTTCAAGTAATAGTTCTTTTTCCTTTCCCTCTTTACAGAATTTCTTGAAATTACTTCCTCCCTATCCATTCCCACCCATTATTTTTGTAATATCCACAGCAATCTTGTTTTCTTCTCCTGAAATATCTTCTATTGAATCTGTTCCAAGATTTCCAATTAATTTATAGCTGTCAATCATGAACATTTTTGTTTTAAAATTTCTCATCCTACTTAGTTGCCCTGAAGCTTTAAAAAGTGGTTCCCCATCAAGAAGCACCTGATCCAGGGATCATGACATATTATCTATTTGACCTTGGAGCAGAGCACAGTAGGCATATAAAGAGCACACTCCAGTAGTGTTTGGTAAACGAATGCCCAACTGAGTGAGAGAACTAGCAACTACATATGATTCCTTCCTAGACTGCTATCCTCCTTTGGAACTTATGATTCCAGGTTCTGTTGTGGTAGCTTACATCTCCATTTCTTGTCATGCTGCTCTTCCCATCAGTTTGCTCTCTTACTGCTCCCCAGATATCTGTCCTACATTCCTTTCTTTCTTTTTGAAGCCCTCTCCTGATGGTCATCTGCTTCCATAGCTCTGTTATTGTTGTTGGTGTTAGATAGGTACCAGTTCAGTCAGTTCTGATTCATAGCAACCCACATACAGAACAAAATACAGATTCTTGCTATATTTGAACTTATTATTGCAGCCACTGTGTCATTCCATCTCTTTTAGGATCTTCCTCTTTTATGCTGATTCTCTACTTTACCAAACATGACATCCTTCTCTAGGGACTGGCCCAATTCTGATGTCCAAAGTGTGTGAGATGTGAGATGAAGTCAGCAACTCATCACTTCTGAGGCTGTACTTCTGCCAAGACAGATTTCAATATTCATCGCCATCACCTTAATTCAAAAGATCAATTTTTCATTCTTCTTTGTTCATTGTCCAACTTCAGCAGGCACATAAGAGGATTGGAAATAACATGGTTTCAGTTAGACACACCTTAGTCCTTAAGATGACATCTTTACTTTTAAACACTTGAAAGCGATCTTTTGTAGCAGATTTGCCCAGTGAAATGCAATGTTTGATATCTCAACTGCTGCTTCCATGAGCATTGATGGTGGATCCAAGTAAAAATGGATTCCTGCAATTTTCTCCATTCATCATGTTGTTGTTTATTGATCTAGTAGTAAGGATTTTCATTGTCTTTATGTTGAGGTGCAACCCATACTGAAGGTTTTAGTCTTTGATCTTCCTTAGCAAGTACGTCACATCTTCTTTGCTTTCAGTGAGCAAGAGTGTGTCATCTGTATATTGCAGACTGTCTTCCTCCAATCTTGATGCCATGCTTTTCTCAGATAATCTAGACTCTCAGATTATTTGCTCAGTATACAGCCCTACGTTAAGTGATCTCATTTTGGAGTTCTGGTATGGTGATCTAGGATAAGCATTGGCCTGCTAACCCCAAGGTCATTGGTTCAAAGCCACCAGCTGCTCCTTGGAAACCCTATACAGGGTCATTATGAGTTGGAACTGACTCGATGGCACTTAATAACAACAGCAACATGCAGAGTGAGTAAATATGATGAAAGGAAACAACTCTTGCACAGAGTTTTCCCTGATTTTAACACAGGCAGTATACCCTGGTTCTGATCAAATGACTGCCTCTTGGTCTATGTACAGGTGCCATATGAGTACATATGCCTCTCAAATCTATGTCCTCTTCCCACTATATGTGTACCAAGTGCCATTTCCAACTATAGTGTATGTAACAGCTGCATTTGCATATTTTCTGCTGGCATTCTCAGCATGGATAAATACAATTTTGATAAATGCAATACACATAAAAATCATTTCCTCCTGGAATACATACCTCATTTAATAGTAGTACTCGACACTCTGGTGTGCCAATTATACATCTTGGAATCATCTTTATTTTTTACTTTAACTTTCCACCCCATATAAAATACTACTATGTTCTTTCCACTCTACTTCTTAAATATAATTCACATCTGTCTCTCTGCTTTTTCTTAATCGTGGTTTTCATCATTCCACATTTTCCTCTGGAGTATTGCTGCAGCCTCCCTTGGGTCTTCTTGCATGCAATTCAACAACTATCCCTCACCTCAACTATTAACCTAAAAGACAATTTTGAATGCAGTATTATCCTGTTAACACCAAACCATTTGCTCTCCTGCAGATCGTCACATGAGCTTTCCTTCTTTTCAAGCACGTGCACATACTGTCCCCCATGTTTAGGAAGATCTCATGGCTCTCCTATATTCCTACAACAACTCCTATTAGCTTTAAGACTCAAATTAAATATTAGTTCTTCAAATCCCCCATGCACACTGTATTCCTTTATCATGTGTTACAATGATTAGTTTATAAACTCTTCTTCCACTCTAGATTACATCTAAATCATTTTTGTATTTTCCAACACCTGGTATAGAAAAGAAAACAAAAAAATCATTTGAAAGGGGAAATATTTTCTGATTTTGATGTGACCAGCTTCTATTAGGTGTTCCTTGGGAACAGTGTCATGTATTTTATGGTAAATACAGTAGTTTAAAAAAAGATTTAGCCACTTCCTTAGCAGTGGTTTATCTCTCCTTCCGAGAAGACCAGAATGAGCTTTTTAATAAAATGATTGAAAAAGGTACACTGAATCTTCCATTTAATTCTTTCAGTTCTTGAAAAAAAAGTCTTTCAGAGAGGCTGTCGCTCGGTAAAATGTGATAAAGCTCCAACACATTCTTAAAAATTGCAAATTAATTTATAAATTTCCATTTGAAGTTTAATCGGATGTTTTCACATATGAAAACTCATAAGGTTGCTGCCTATTGATTTAGTATCTTTGTATCTAGAGTTTAGGCTGGTGTTTAATCTCCTTCTACATACTTCCAGAAGTTCTTGGAAGATATCAGTTAATCTTGTCCTTTTTCTTTTTTTGGTTTTCTGAGTTAAGTAAGGACTTCTCAGTCCAGAGTTCTAGCTTAGATTTCTCATCTTGTTTTTCGATTTTCTGTGTTTCAATGACAGCAGATACAGCATATTTTTGTTTTAACATGCCCTGGTTCTTTATGTTTTTTATCTGTTTGTTCATATACAGTACCCCACTCTGCTTTCCATTTTCTTCTGTCATAACCCCAACACTTTTGCCTCAGCTCTCAATTCAACTGCTGGAGCCTATCTGAAACCTCTATGGATCCTTCTAGTTGAATCTGAACCCTCCCGCCACCATTCTCCAGAGCATTTGTTGGTGAGTCTTTCATGAGACTTATACTGCAACTTTATGTATTTTATCCCATCTCCCTTCTCAATAAGATGGTATATTTTCTGGAATAGAAACCTTTATATCTTATTCTTTTTACAGCAAACAGAATTTTTGTTGTAAAGTTATTGATCCAGTATCACATGTTCATCTTCAAGATCTTATAATACAAAGCACAAATTATTGATCATAATGACTACTCAATAATTATTTGTTTAATTAAATTGATTTAAAATATATTCAAACCGCTTTCTGTTCATTATGTCCTGCCAAGATAATTGTTGCAAGTTCATAATGATAGTAAGCGGTAGAGTCAGGATTTGAATGCAGGATGTTTCAAATTTTTATATCTGCATTTCAAACCTTTATATCTTATTCTTTTTAAAACAAACAGAATTTTTGTTGTAAAGTTATTGATCCAGCTATATTATTTAGTTTTTATCACAAAAACATAAAAAATTGCCTGATTTAAAAAAAAAAAAA
>NW_006408955.1:1477936-1479009 GCF_000296735.1 Chrysochloris asiatica
ATAAGTTTGCTGACAACCACATCAGTCTACTGGTAAATAGAAGAGGGGGAGAGGCAGCAATGAAGAAATGAGCTGAGTTCAACCACATTCCATAGACTACCATTGACCTGGAGATGAGAGAGAGAAGAGGAAGGGCTGGTTGGTCCAAAGTGTGGTGAGACATAGGGACACCTGAGCCTATGAACAAGCACGTAGCCATGGAGGGCTAGAGACAAGAGTGAAACATCCAGCTGATATGAAGTGAGGGGAGATGCACAAGAACACCCAAACTTGCAGATAGTACCCATTTGACCTAGCTTCAAAGGTTTGATAATCAGAACTTGACTAGAGGATGATTAAAAAAAAATTATTTTGGATAACGGAAACGAGGGTAAGTTGCTACAATTTGATGAACTTGACCTATACTCATGGATATAGTAGATCAAAAGACCAACAAAGAGGGAAGGAGTCTTTATATCAAGTATCAATGCTATCCATTCTGTGTACAGGGTAGGTAGGGATGGGTAACTTAGACATGACTACCTAAAATGAGGGGGCGATAAAGGCATGAAGTGATTGACTTACAAGTTTTCAAGAGAGAATTTAGTTTAAGAATGTGTGGAGGAAGATACAGTCCCCACTGAATAGTTTTCATCTTGTCTAGATGAGTCTGGTGAAAAGAGATGAGGATAAGATTCTTTTGATTCAATAGTGAGTAATTATCATGACTAATTTCAACTGTCACAATTGTAAAGGTAGAAGTTTTATAACAAGAATGGGGGAGTAGTTAATTTTACAGTCCAGAACAGAGGAACTTAGAACCATCAAGGGAGAAGAGCACAAGTGGAATGTGGGGCAATATCCAGAGAAAAAGTGACACCAGAGATGAAGACAGAGATGGAGTCATGGAAGGAGGTAGCAGCTGAGGACTCTAGATTCACAGAAAGAGAGAGATTGGCAGCCAGGAGGCAGGCTTGCAGAATGTATCCTTTGGTAGTTTAAATTATTATATATGCCCGAGTATTTAAAAAGGAAAGAAAAGAAAAGAGCTAAAATGAATATAGAGAAATACTGTTAACTGATGGTACATGGGG
>NW_006408955.1:1480313-1485348 GCF_000296735.1 Chrysochloris asiatica
TCAATGTAACGAAAACAAAAGCCTTACCACTGGACCAAAAAATAACATCTCGATAAATGGAGAAAAGACTGAAGTTATCAAAGACTTCATTTTGCTAGAATCAACTATCAACACTCATGGAAGCAGCAGTCAAGAAATGAAATGACATATATTAGGCAAACCTGCTGCATAAGACCTCTTTAAGGTGTTGAGGAGCAAAGATGTCAGCTACAACACTATGGTGCACCTGATTCAAGCCATTGAATTTTCAGTAACCTCATATTCATGTAAAGTTTGTACAGTGAATAAGGAAGACCATAGAAGAATTGATGCATTTGAGCTGTGGTGGTGTAGGAGAATATTAAAAGTACCATGGGATGCCAAAAAAACAAACCCATCTGTATTGGAAGAAGTACAGCTGGAATGCTCCCTAGAAACCAGGATGGCCAGACTTTGTCTCTCACAGTTCAGACATAGTGTCAGGTGGGACCAGTCCCTGGGAAAGGCTATCAGGTTTGTTAAAATGGCTGTTGGGAAAAAAGAGGAAGCCCTCCAACAAGATGCATTGGTACAATGGCTGTAGCAATAGGCTCAAATGTAGCAACGATTGTGAGGTTGGAGCAGGACTGAGTATGGTCTCATTCTGTTGTTCATAGGGTTGCTATAAGTCGGTAATGATTTGATGGTACCTAGTGTGGTGCTGCTGGTTAATGTGCTAAACTGCAAAGTCAGTTTGGACTGTAAAGGTGGGCAGTTCCAACTCACCAGCTGCTCCTGGAAACCCTGTATATGGTTGCTATGAGTCGGATTCCGACTCGACGGTACTTAGCAAAGTATAATAACAATAATAATGAGTCCTGGTGTGGCGCTGTTGGATCAGCACTGGACTGCTTACCATGAAGTTGGCGGCTCAAACCCACCAACTACTCTCTGAAAACCCTAAACAGGGTCACTGTGAGTCAGAACTGAGTCCATGGCACATAACAACAATAATAACAAACATCTTCTTTATCGAGAACTCCCTTTCAACTCTGCGGTCTTCTGTTCTGAATTAGCTTCAGTAGGTCTTTTACCTTTACAACCTAGTGTAGTTTCCTACATTTGAAGAATGTGAGGCTCTGGCAGGATATAGATATACATGTCAGGTTAATTAATGTGCTTTTTCAAGTGATCACTCAGAAAAAGAATTGTACAAAAATGATACATATCAACTATGTTGGCCCTCATTCTACAGAACTTTGTTGCCATTGAGGAGACCCATGCCAATCCCAATCCCAATCCCAATCCGAATTCCAATGCCGTTGTTAGTGAATGCTGGCTTCATGGATGATTTGGATGGATGCTGTCTCTTGCTTCACACCCTAGAGAGATCTCAGACCCTGTTACACCAAGAACATTTCAGCGAACCAGTGTGTCCTTGGTGGTGTGCCATGGAGTCAGTTTCAATTTATAGCTACCCTGCATGGGGTTTCCGAGGTTGTGAATCTTTACAGGAGAAGAAAGCGCTATCTTTCTTCTGTGGTAGTTTCAAACTGATGACCTAAAAGCTTTATTTTTTGCCTCTTTTTTTAGATGGCACTATTTAACTTTTTTTTTTTTTTTCAAAAACCTGGTGGAAGGAACAACTTCTGTGAAGGGAGTAGAAAAAACATGTTTCTTGGCCATGTACACATTTTGTGGTGATGGCAAGAGATTGGTGTAGGGCCAGATCTGGAATCCAACCACTACAGGTTTTGCTGTTTTCCAGACTTTGAAGGAGTTAATCAATATTTTGAATGCCAATTCCTCACTTATAAAACAAGGATGCCAATAAAAGGACAATACATACCTTATGGTAAAGACTGTAAAACAGAAATTGTCATATTTATTGAGAGAAATAGGAGACACAAGGAGCTCTGGTGGCAGAATGGGTAAGCTTTGGGCTGCTAATCGCATGTCAGCAGTTTGAATCCACCAAGCCAGCTGAGAAAGATGAGGCTTTCTGCTCAGGTAAAGAATTACAGCCTTGGAAATCCTGTATCGAGGTCAACTATAAGTCGAACCAAATTCACAGCACACAGCAATAAACAGCATGTGCAAGATAAAAATATTTGCATACATTAGTCCACTTAGTTTCTTTTTGTTGTTGTTAAGTGCCAGGTTCATAGTGATCCTGTGTAGGGTTTCCAAGGTGGATACATCTTTGCTGGAGTGGATCTTTCTCTGGAGGAAGGAGCTGGTGGTCTCAAATCGGTGGGCTCGAACTGGTGGGGGGCGTGAACCAGTGAGCTTGAACTGTTATTCTGTGATCCACAGTCTAGTATTTATCTTATAGAGCCAGCCAGCTCATTTATACTATGAGGGGGCTCTATTATTAACTCTGTTCATAGAAGTAAGTTTGAAGTCAGGGGCCACACCCAGGAAGCACTAAGTGGGGAACTGGGCAGGCTGGTTCTGGAGTTGTACTTAGTCACTCCGAAAAACTGCTTTTTTTTTTTTTTTTACAGGTTTCTCCACAGTGACTCATGGTGCCATCAAAACACACAGCAGCTGGTGCACTGAAGACAGAGTATATCTGTGCCACTCTGCACTGCCCTGGAGTCATCTAGGTCTGGCAAGTGTCCTTAGCTTGGCGCCTGCCTGTGCAGGTCCTGAATTAGACCACACATGTGAGCAGCCTGGAGGTGGGCTTCGGACATCTTTCTCTGCCTGCTCTGAATCAGTGACCTCACTATGGGGGTGCTGGGGTGTGGACGGCATCCAGGACACTGTCACATGTATTAACTCCAGAATGACCACAGAATCCATAGTGATGAGTGAGCTTGAGCTGCAGGTGCAGGGGGTCACCAACGCAATGGTGTCACTAAGGTTGTTGTTACCTGTCACCCTCTGCACACTACTTCCCAGTCAGGGTGCAGGTAGCCGGAAGCAGGTAGCCCTGAGAGGAGGGTCTCCACCTTGACCCATAAGCTAGAGTAGGAGATTCAGGGAACAGCTGGCTGCAGACCGGCAGGGGTCGGCCGCTCAATGCAGGTACTCACTTGTGGGGTTCTCTAGCCCACCCTACCCACCAAGCCTGGTGAAGCCACTGCTGTGAACTTCCCCTGGAAGCCTGAAGGGTGGAACCATTGTCTTTCCCTTTTTTTTTTTTCATTTCTCCTTCCTTCTCTCCCCCTCCCCTCCCCACACTCCCCAATGCTTAAATATCACTAGACAAACAAGTAAAGGGATACTCCTGAGGCTATATTTAAGAGCTTGTGGGCTGGAAGGCTCCACAAAACATGTCTAGGGTTGTAGTTAGACATGTTTTTGGCTCACCTCCTGTTTGCAGATTACACAAACACTGTTCTCTTTTTGGAGTCCTTCCTCACCTCTGCATCCCATTTGGAGTATTTTTCTTTTACCGTCTTCCATAAGCTCCTTTGTAGTAGATATGTTTGTTCACCCTCCTCAACCAAGCTACAGAATATAACCTTCTTGGAAGCAGGACTATGACTTGTTTATGATGTCTCAAGCAGCATCCATCATTTGCTATTGTTAAGTGTCTTTGAGTCGGTTCTGACTCATAGCAACCCTGCATAGGGTTTCCAAAGAGTGGCTGGTGGGGTTGAACCTCTGACCTTGTGGATAGCAGGCGAATGCTTACCCTACAGCGCCACACCAGGACTCCATCATCATTCATTAAGAAATGCAAAGTGTCTCTCACTCAAACCATTCTATAATCCAAGCCAGATAGAGATAACAGATTGGGAAAAATATTTGCAATGTATATGTGTTGTCATCTGTAACTGACAAATGATGTGTTCTAATTAAAAATGAAAACAAGCAAAAAACATTAAGAGGATGTGAATTTATAGAAGGGAAAATATGTGATGGCTTCAAAAACTTTGTGGAAAAATTTGTTATCTTTTCATTCCATTTTCCCACAAACTTTTTGAAGCCCCTTCACACAAATAAGCATATAGTGCTTCAGTGCTGTTGTAGCAGAAATGCCACAAGTTATGCCTTTAGCAAATAAAAATTTATTCTTTCAGAGTTTAGGAGGCTAGAAGTCCTAAATCACAGGGCCAGCTCTAAGGGACAGCTTTCTCTGTTTCAGCTCTGGAGAAAGGCCTTGTGTCAGCTCTGGAGAAAGGCCTTTGTCTCCTTTCAGCATCTGCAGGCTCAGATGCTGAGCCTTGGAGATCTCCATGTGTCTCTGCATCAATCTTCCCCTGCATCTAGGAATTTCACAAAGCAGGGAACCAAAGTGCAAAGGACTCATTCTATTTTTGGCTCTCCTTTCATGGTGGTATTCAGTTTCTCTGAGCTCTGCTTACTTGTTTAATCTCTTTTATATCTCAAAATATATTGACTCTAGATCCAACCTAATTCTGCAGATTCCATCTGACCTCATTAACATCACAGAGGTGAGGATTTACAACACGTAGTATACTTACATCATATCAGAGATGATCACATCAGATCACATCTGGGGACTGATTTTATATTAAATCTCATCATGCAGGTGATTACTACAGCCTAATTGCTAAACAACTGAGAATTCTGACCCAGTCAAATTGGCAGAAAACCTTACTTATTAGTAACATGACAAAAATCTTAATTCTCATTAGAAACTGGGGAAACATAAATGAAAATCCCAAAGAAAAAGAATGTTTTTAATTTTAAAGACAAAAACTTAATAAAGAGTTCTTTCCAGGTAAGAAAGAGTGTGTGTGTGCATGTGTGTGTATGATTTTCATATAGAACTGGTAGCATGAAGGAATGTGAAATTTGAAATCATGTCTTATGTGGAATTGTGCATGTTGTTGTTGTTAAGTGCTGTTGAGTAGGTTATGACTCATAGTGACCCTGTATAGGACTTCAGAGGAGCAGCTGGTGGGTTTGAATCACAGACCTTGGTTCATAGTCCAGTGTAGATTCTACAGTATCATATCAGGAACCCATACATAAGTGTATGTAATAAGTGCCTGGTGGTGCACCCTGGAGTCGGTTCCTACTCATAGTGACCCTGCATAGGGTTTCCAAAGCTATAAATCTTTGTGGGAGCAGAAACCTTGATAGTTTTGAACTGTTG
>NW_006408955.1:1485943-1486440 GCF_000296735.1 Chrysochloris asiatica
TTTATTAGTTTTTTTATTTTATTTTATTTCATGTTTTATTGTGAATTATATGATATTTTACATGAGAGAACTTTAGTTTTACATCCATTCCATCATATATCGTCTCATTGCCATGGTTCCAATCCCCTCCATGCATCATCAACCGACCAAAGGGTATACCCTATAAACCCCACCCTCCCCTTTCTTCAGGACCCAGTCCCTCTCCCTCTCTGGATCCAAAGTCCCCAGCTGCTTCATCACTCCACTTCATCGTCTCTGCCTCCATCTTGAGCCTCATTGCATCTCTGGGTGGGGTCCCAATCTCGACTCTTCTCTGTTGATGGTCCCAGAGATCTCTGCTCCTAGACTGGAGAGTTAATAACTCCCTTCCTTGCTACCAAACGTCTACCTTTACATTTCCATCCCTCACAATCAGTCCTGATAACAGTCATTCACTATTGTATCACAAGTGACCCTTCTGCATTTCATTTCATCAGCTCCGCCTAGACAGATTGGAT
>NW_006408955.1:1503249-1513551 GCF_000296735.1 Chrysochloris asiatica
TCTTGTTGTTAGGTGCTGTTGAGTCAATTCCAACTGGTGGCGACCCTGTATAGGGTTTCCAAGGAGCGACTGGTGAGCCCAAACCACTGACCCTGCAGCTCTAAAGGTGCTGCAGTGCAGTGCCCCAATCCACAGCGCCACACCAGGTCTCCTCTCAAACTAGTGAAACACAGCAGACCCAAATAAGATGCACATCTGCGTCTCAGCTTGTGTGAGTGTGTGGATTCCCAAGGAGCAGCTGGTGAGCCTGAACCACCTATCTTACAGCTCAAAAGGCTTTGCAATGTGGCACCTTAATCCACAGCACTATGCCGGAACTCCTGCCAAACCAGCGAAAAAAGGTAGACCCAAATAGGACACACATCCGCGTTTCAGTTTGGGCTGAGTTTGCGGGCCCCCCAAGAGCAGCTGGTGAGTTTGAACCACTGACCTTGCAGTACAAAAGGCTCTGCAGTGTGGCGCCTCAACCCACAGAGCCACACCAGGACTCCTGTCAAACCAGTGAAAAAAAGTAGACCCAAACAGGAAGCTCATCAGCGCCTCAGCCTGGGTTGAGGCAGAAGAAACCACCAGCGGTGAGAGTGGGTCGGGCCCCCTCGGCCAAGCCCCTGCCTCTACCCACCCAAATGGAGGTGGGTAAGTAGTGAGTGCACCAATTACCTGACACCAAAGAAAAAAATAAGATTGGAACCACGCAAAATTGGCAAAGTATATTGTGTACCTTTTTTTCCCCCAACGTTCCTGCCGTGTTTCCGTGGCATCTCTGTGGCTCCTATTTCGTCCAGCTGCTTGGTCTAGCCCAGGATGTTGGCTCAGGCCTCCGAGCCCAGCTGGCAGATTCAAAAGTACGCGATATTTTACTTAAGCTCCAAATTCCACAGGCTACAAGCCTTCAAACCTTTAAACTATTCCTATTTCTGTGGGTCTGAGTTTTGGAGCTCTGTCCTGCTTCTTTTTTGCCTGGAATTCTGAGTTATTGCTGACGGCGACCTCTACTACACTCCCACCTTAGTCGCCATCAAGCCCTGCCTTATTTTACTCTTATTAGTTTTTTTCTACTAGTTATTTTTATTTTATTTTATTAGTTTTATCCTTATTGGATAAAATCTGAATTACTAAATATTTTTACTTATAAATTTGGGATGGATGGAATACAACCTTAAGAAGTCTGAGATTATGGAAAATTTGTTTCAGTGTGCTTTTTTCAGAATGTTCAAATAATAATCTTTTAAAAAAATTACCAATAATATCACTCAAAGGAAACTGCTCTCACTAGCAGGAACTTATCAGATGATTAACAATCCTGTTCTGATTCCTGGGAACAGGAAGACTATGTTTGTTTCTCTTTCAGGTAAGCTCGGTATTTAGGTTTTCAGTTAGGCTTGAGGCTATATGCCTGAGATATGGCCAAAGAATATGGATGAAGAAAATAAAGTCCTGGTATGGCACTGTAGGATAAGCACTGGACTACTTACTAACTGTAAAGTTGGTGGTTCAAACCCACCAGCTTCTCTTTGGAAACTCAATACAGGTTCGCTATGAATTGGAACTGACTAAATGGTATTTTGTCTTTGAATTGGGTGTTGGAGGAGAATACTAAAAGTGCCATGGACTGCCATAAGAACCAATAAATCTGTTTTGGAAGAAGTGCAGCCAGAGTGCTCCTTGGAGGCCAAGATGGCTAAACTTCGTCTCTCATACTTTGGACATATTGTCAGGAGGGAACAGTTGCTGGAGAAGGATATCATGCTTGGTAAGATGGAGGGTCAGAGAAAAAGTGAAAGACCCCCAATGAGATGGATTAACCAGGTGGCATCATTGATGAACTCAAGAGTGGCAGTGGTAGTGAGGTTGGCCCAGGATCGGACATTATTTCATTCTGCTGTGCATGGGGTCATTATGAGTAGGTTCCTACTCGATGGCACCTGACAACAGCAAATGGTATTTAACAGCAATAACAGGCTTGGACTTAAAGTGTCATCTGTTGATTTTCTTGTTCTTTCTGTTTGTCAGCTGGTTGAATGTGGAGGATGGAGAAGAAATTCTAAAATAGCAGAGACATTTGGAGGAGGGACTGGGCTTCCTAAACTAACATAAGAAGTGGGAGAAGAGGCCCCAGAAATCAGAATTACACATGAGGCACTTATTGACTGAAATCTTGTGACCAAAGTCTTGGAGAATTTTGAAGCCTGCAACCCACTCTTACTTGGCAATTGTAAAGATGTATAGGACATGCCCAAGGTGCATATCTGAGCAGTTACATCTTGGAACATACCATTAAGGAAGACCACCCATAAAATTTTCTTGTTTTCACTTCCTTGTAAGTTATTGTACAGGTTAGATTGGTTTCCCAGTGCCATATGCATAACTTTGAAGGATAAACCTTCTACTAGAGCAGAGGAGACACCAGCCTATACTCAACATCCAGTAATAAGTTGCGTCTGTTCCTACCAGACACCTTTGCAGGGGAATCCACCTTGAAGAAATTCTGTGCACTCACACAGTTAGCATGGCCCCTCTTGAACAGGCCATCATTTCCCAGAAATCCTTGCCTATCCCTATGAATAAATGTGATGCCTTTCCCTATGCCAAGCTTTTAAAACCCAGCAAAGCCTTTGTTCTGGGAGACTGGTGTTAAGCATTATGTTAAGCTATCCCCACCTCTGTTTCTGCTGGCAATCCTCTTTCCTATATGAACCTTTGCTTGTATGGAAACCCTGCCTCATTGATGCATAATTAGTAAAATGCCAGACCCCTATCTTAAAGGATGGAGATGCAATTAGCACTCCCAGTAACAACCAAGTGGAGGACAGCCACTCAAAATAACTGACTGACAGGCATCTGAATTTCATTGTGTAACACCATTTGTGTTTTAGGATTGTTTGTTCCAGAAACTAGCATTGTTATTGTTGTTGTTAAGTGCCGTTGTTAGCAGGTTGGGCTACAGAAGACAAGAAAGTCATGACATACAGTATAAAAGAGGTTTATTAGAGAAAGAATATCTGCAGAGGATACATGCCAAAGGCAGCATCATTTCGCTGTGCTCACAGCCTGACATGTATTTATTGTTGTTGTTGGTAAATGTCTTTGAGCTGTTTCTGACTCACATGTATAGGGAATTTTATAGGGGGAGGTTTTTTTGACAATCACTATTGTTTGGATTTTTAAATGGGGGCATGTTTTCCTGTTTCCATAGTTCTACTCTCATGTGTCACATCCATACCTCCATTTTCCCAGGCTATACAGGCATGAAGTTCAAGATTTCAAGAGGCCTCTGGGATACTTGGCACAACCAATTTAATGCCTGCACTGGAAACTGGTTAAGGTGGAGGTCAATGTGTAGCTGATGGTTAACAACCCCCACTGAGTTATTGAATAGGGAGAAAGGGCTCACAAGTCCTGCTGGGCTAGGGACACACAAGGAAATAAGTTTTTATTTGTTTTGTTTTATCTCAGCTATATCCTGCCTGCCTGACAAGGAGATAGAGTCTATCTCTTGTCCACATCCTGCTCCAATGTTTTTGTATTTGGAGGTTTATTTTATGGTTCTATGGATCTTTTCTCAATGCCACTTTTCTGCTGCCCCAGTAATTTTCCTCAGTAGTTTTCTCCCTTTTCCCTTACCCTACCAACATTGAGTTGATTCTGACTCATAGCTACCTTGTATAGTGTTTCCAAGGAGTGGCTGGTAGGTTTGAACCACTGACCTTGTAGTTAGCAATCTAGTGCTTATCCTACAGTGCCACACTAGTTACTCTGAAAAAAACAAAACAAAGTACATCACCAATAGCAGGCATTTTTTAGAAAATAAATTTTGTCCATTAAGATGATAAATGTATTTTTTTGTCCAGAAATTGCTCTTTTAAGAATTGTTATTTTTGTTAAGTGTTGTGAAGTCAGTTCCAATTCATAACAACCCTGCATAGGGTTTCCAAAAAGCAGTTGATAGATTTGACCTGCTGATCTTGAAGTTTGCAGTCCAGGGCTGATCCTACAGTGCCACACCAGGAGTCCCTTTTAGGAATTAAACATATAGAAATAATAGCATGAGTGGGCAAAGATATACTTGCAACAATATATTTGTAATAGTAAAAGAAGTCAAACACTATTTTCATTCCTGGGGAATAGTTAAATAAATTATGGCATAGTGATTTGAATAAACAGTGTTACATGAAAGATTCCAATCAGGTAAAGTTATTTACACGAGGAAGTTCAGACCAATATCTGTAGGATGGTGGTGGTGGTGTGCCACTGAGTCCATTTCGACTCATAGTGATCCTGTATAAGGTTTCTAAGGCTGCAAATCTTTATAGCACAAAGCCTCATCTTTCTTCTATGGAGCAACTGGTAGATTCAAACTGCGACTTTGAGGTTAGCAGCCTACGTCATAATCCACTACACTGCCAGGATTCCTTATCTATAGGATGATTTCTCTTAATTAAAATTACATTTATTGATTTGTATTTATACAAATATACTGTGGGATAATGCACTAGCCTGCCAGGTCACTTTGAACCGCAAGGTTGGTGATTCAAACTCACCACCTGCTCCTTGGAAATCCTATATAGAATTGCTATGAGTCAGAACTGACTAGACAGCACTTCTTGTTGTTGTTAGGTGCTATCGAGTCAGCACTAACCTATAGTGACCCTATGCACAGCAGAACAAAACACTGCCCAATCCTGGGCCAACCTCACTACTGTTGCTGTCCTTGAGTCCATCGATGCTGCCACTTGGCCAATCCATCAACTTTACTTTGAGGAGGCAGCTCTTTCCCAATCTCATTTTGCGTGCCTTCCAACTTGAGGGGCTCATTTTTCGGCACTGTATCTAACAGTGTTTCTCTGCTATTCATAGGTTTTCAGTGACTAAATATTCGTAAGTAGTTCGTCACTCCTTCTTCCTAGCCTGTCTTCATCTGGAAATTCATCTGAAACCTGTTCACCATGGGTGACCCTGCTGGTATTTAAAATATCTGTGGCATAGCTTTCAAAATCACAGCAACTCACAAGCCACCACAGTATGACAAACTGACAGACAAGTGACAGCACTTAGTAACATTTATTTATATGTGTGAATAACTAACGGGTAAATTAGGAGAAAATATTTACATAACTTCAAAGAAACATAGGCGGGCTTGTGTGGCACTGTAGGAAAAACACTGGACTGTTAACCAAAAGGTCAGCAGTTCAAACCCAACAGTCACAACTTGAAAATCCTATATAGGGTGACTATGAGTCAGAACCAATTTAGCAACAATAAAAATAGTTATTTGTTAAATAGATTGATTTTTTTTTTAATGTCCCAATTATTTTCTTTCTTACCCATTCAGTTAGCAACACAGATTTGCAGTTCCTCCTATTTCCTTGCACTGGACTGCAAGGTCAGCTTAATCCAAAAATCAGAAGTTCAAACCCTCCAACCACTCTTTGGAAATCCTAGACAGGATCCTATGAGTTGGAACTGATTTGATGACCCTTAACAACAACAACCCATCATGAAGTGTAATCTATTTCTCTACCCTTTAAGTCCTGATCAGTGCTGGAATTTTCTTTGGACAAAAGAAGGTCAGAGACATTATACTATGTTAGTGTCAAGCCTTGGTCTTAAGAGGTCTTGTATACATCCATTTAAAAAAACAAAACAAAAAACTACCACAATCATAAGGAAGGAACTCTGGTAGTGTAGTGGCTATGAGTGGGGCTGCTAACCTCAAGGTCAGCAGTTGGAAACTACCAGCTGTTCCACGGGAGAAAGATGAGGCTTTCGGCTCCCGTTGAGATTTACAGCCTCAGAAATCCTATGCAGGATTGCTATGAGTCAGAACTGACACCACCGCACACCACCACCACAGCCATAGCCATAAGCGCAGGTGAGCATTTTGGAAGAGACAAATCAAGAATAGCAAAACCAGTAAGCAACTAAATGCAGATGAACAAGCAACTGTCTCCGAGGTCAGAAGAACTGTCTGACATACTCTTTCCTCACTCCCTTCCCTTCTTAATCCCTTATTTTTGCTTTCTTTTTCAATAAGTACATTTTTAATTGTCATACACCATGTAGAAGTCCTGGTGTGGCATTGTGGCATTGTGGGTTAATGTGCCAGATTGCAAAGCCCATTTGAACTGCAAGGTCGGCAGTTTAAGCTCACCAGCTTCTCCTTGGAAATCCTATACAGGGTTGTTATGGGTCGGAACCGACTCGATGGAATAACAATGTAGGATGCTCTGATAGCCCATCATGTCTACCAGGATTGGGCCTGCAGTGACTAAGAGCAGCACACACTCTGCCACTCTGCTGGTGATGGCCACTCTGGTGGTGGTGGTGGTGTGCCATGGAGTCGGTTCCAACTCATAGTGACCCTGCACAGGGTTTCCGAGGCTGTAAAACTTTATGGGAGCAGAAAGCCTCATCTTTCTCCCGCGGAGCAGCTGGTAGTTTCAGACTGCTGACTTTGAGGTTTGTAGCCCGATTTGTAACCACTACACTATCAGAGCTCCTTGGAGCTCACAAAGCCCTACATGTAGCCAGTGCACTGGTGGAAGTAGTATAAAAACTGTCAAAACAAAACACAAATTATTCTCTAAATAAAATGACTCTTAGTGCACTATCAACGTTTTCCTCCTGCATTATAATTTACCTGTATATATATATTCATGCAAAAAAGAAGTCTTTGGGTTTTGTTTGTTTTTGCAGATTTCCCTTTTGTCCTCTAGTGTTGGTTATAGAGACAATTGAGATGTGTGCATTTGTTTCTATGCTTGCTTGCAGCATATATGGCTCAAGTTCAAGGGACTCTCTGTCTCTGGATGAAAAGGAGCAAAGAGGCTTTAATCTGGGCTTTGAAGCAACTTGTTGGTGGGAATACCACACAATTTCACTGAGATGGCCACATTCTCACATGAGTGCCTTTCCTTAGAATGAGAAATCATTATGAGTATTTCAGTGCAACAAGAAGACACATGAATGGGCATTCCAAGGAATGCATTGCATGGAAGAATTTTTTAAGGAGAAAAAGGTTAATTTCATGTGACTACAATGAATAAAACAAACAGAAAGCTGATGGTTTTACCAGGTGCATTGCGATTGTTAGTGCCTTTGAGTCAAATCTGACCCAGTGACCCTTAAAGGGTTTCCAGGAAGTGGCTGGTGGGTTTGAACTGCCAACTTTGTGGTTAGCAGTCCAGTGCTTATCCTACCAGGACTCATTAGTTTATTGTATTAGTCCATTAAATAATATCTCAGAATTCTTAAGGTGACAATAAGAATTCCCAGAAAAAATGGTAACAAGTGATTTGAGTCCAGCAAGGTATTGATACAGAAAATAATCAGTACTGAACAGTCCCCAAAAAAGCTATTGGGTGGAAGAAAAAATATTAACTGTAAAGTAACCAAATTAAAAAACTATTTCAAGTCACATATTGTGTTTTCTTTTAGTAGAAAGCATTGCATTATATTAGAGCTTCCTCTGATTATTAAAAACAGTGAAATAGGATCTTTTCCTTTGTAGAGCAGTGTGTTTGCATAACAGAAGCCTTCATTTGCCGCTACATTTCCTTGCATCATAACATAATTGTTCCCTTGTTTGCCAGTTATTCCATGTGTATTGAAGTGGGCTGGGCAAGCTAATCTTCAGTCTTAATAAAGTGTTGTGCTGTCTAGTCGGTTCCGACTCACAGCTACCTTGTATAGGATTTCTTAGGTTGTAAATCTTTATGGGAACAGAAAGCTTCATCTTTCTCTATCAGAGGGACTGGTAGATTTGAACTGCTGATCTTGCAGTTTGCAGCCTAGCTCATAATACACTACCAGGGCTCCTTGATGTGTTTATTTATAGTCAGATTTAAAATACTTTGAGTGAAGGAATGACCATAGATTTAAACTGATTAATTAAAATCACCTAATCTTCTAACAAGGAACTTGATGAAACATATTGCACAGTCAGTTAATATTCCACCTCGTGAGTAATCAGGAAATGCACACTAAATCTTGGATTATACATCACCTTCACCTATCACACATTACAGTGAATTCTAAATTGCTACAACCTTTCTAGAAAAGCAATTTGGCAAAATGTTTCAAGAGCTCTAGAAGAGTTCATATCATTTATCAAGTTAATGATACATCTAAAAATCTTTTATAAGGAAGTAATCAGAGATTTAAAGATTTTTGTGCAAGAATAGTAGTTATAGTATTGTTTATAATTGTAGGAATACTAAAAAGCTACCTATGTGAAAATCGGAAACTTGTTAGGCAACTCATGCTACATTTTCTATGATTAAATGCTGTAAAAATCAATAATAATCACAAGCTTCAAGAATATTTAGTGATGTGCAGAAAGGTCAAATTAAGTTTTATATCCTAGTTTTTTGTTTTGTATTCTACTTAAAACTTTAACTTTATTGTGATCACAAGATTGAAAGAGAGGGGGCATAGAGAAAGAAAGAGAGAGAGAGAGATGTGCAGAGAAATCCCTACTAGTATAGACAAGTAAAGGTACTGTGTAAAATATATCAACAAAAATATGTTTATTGTACTGTGTGACTACTGTCAAAGTAAAATAATTTCTTCAAGGGCAAGAAAGGAAGAAATAATAGGCTACTTGAGAATAAGAGTTTGTCTTTCACTTGAGGGTAGCCTTGAGTGGGCTTAGTAAGTCTTATATGCAGATAATAGACAATAAATCATAGTGCTGAGCATGGCTAGCTGTTAAATTGAAGAGCATCACATAAAGAAGGGAATTGCTGAAGGGTAATACCCACCATCTAGAGAAAGATAATGGGGATGTGTGTCTGTCTAGTCTTTGATTCTAGGTAAAGAAAGAAAAAAAACGTGGGAGAAAAAAAAATGTCCCTTCAGAGAAGGAACCCCACCTATTGCAACCCACTGCCATCATCTCAATTCCAACTCATAGCATGTATCCCTGTGTAGGTCTTCAGGGGTCCATATAGGGCTTCCGGGGCTATAAATCTTTATAGGCACAGAAATTCTCATTTTTTACCTGTGAGAAAGTCTCAAGATGGTCCATCTTCAGGAATAAAATGCGAACGAGATTGCTAGACCAGACATAGGTTGTTGATTCACATCCAGGGATATGTAAGCAGGATGAGTTGGGGGAAGGGGGTAAAGAAATCTGTTCTAGGACTAGGAACTTTAAATAAGAATACAGTCATTAAAACCATGAGGAAATGGAGAGAGGGAAAATGGAATGTTCCTGGTAGATTGTAAACTCCATTGTTGTTGTTAAGTGCCTTCTAGTCGGTTCCGACCCATAGCGACCCTGTACAGGGTTTCCGAGGGTGTAAATCTTTACGGGAGTAGAAAGCCTCATCTTTCTCCCGCGGAGCGGCTGGTAGTTTCGAACCGCTGACCTTAAGGTTCGCAGCCCGATTCGTAACCATTACGCTACCAGAGCTCCTTCGTAAACTCCATTAGTACCCAGTAAAAGGCAAATTGGAGGAAGGTTTTTTTCCAGACAGGGGAATTAAATTCTTGGTGGACCAGACATGTGGCATAGCTGGCTGGGTCTATTGGGTTGGATGTCCGATTTTGCAAAATCGAATAAAGAAAACCCCACTCTCACTAAAATGAGTACAGATTGGATTTTTCGAGCATTTGTCAGTATTGACAATGTTTTTCACACTCCCAAGGAGCGTCTGGTGGGTTTGAACTGCCAGCTTTGTGGTTAGCAGTCCACAGTGAATTATTTAATGCCTCTTTTAGTCATGTCTTTGTAATTCACACCAAATGACTTTTTCCTGATGGGTCTAGGTAAGAGAAGGTGGGGGGAAGATACTGATAGGATTATATGGTTTAGTTGTGAGTAATTGTTAACAGGACTAATTGTGATGGTAAAAACTTGGTCAATTTTGCCATCTGGCTAGGTATAAAATGAGCCATCTTGGTGATATGAGTGGACAGGTTCTTCGGACTTGAGCTAGCAGTCTGCCCTGATTTTCTAGCTTCTACAAAAGTGATGCTGTAGGATAAACACTGGAACAAAAGATTGGTTTGAACCTCAAGGCCAGCCGTTCAAACCCACAGGCCATTCCTCAGAAATCCTATACTCAGTTCCTATAAATTGGAACGGACTCAATGGCACTTAACAATAACAGAAACAGTCTTGTGAGTCAACAGCCCGTTTCTCATAAGTGAGGAGAATACGCAAGACTAACATCTGTACTTTAAAAGGTCTTGTGCCTAATGCAATACGTCTTTTGATTTCTTGACTGCTGCTTCCTTGAGTGTTGATAGTTGATCCAAGAAGAATGAAGTCCTTGACAACTTCAATCTTTTCTCCTT
>NW_006408955.1:1514276-1515127 GCF_000296735.1 Chrysochloris asiatica
AACCCTATGAGCCATCTCTTTGAGGGTTTGTGGCTTCTGAGAGTTGCAGTGAATTGCAGAACCCTGGGGTGTGGGGAAGAATACTGAGGAAAGGAGTAGTGGTTGATATCAGGGGTTATGGAGTGGTAGACTACTTAACAAAAATCAGACATTTGGAATCTCTTTATCCTCCACTTCCTAGGGACCAGCCTCATGCTGATCCTTTTAAAAGAAATTATTCTTACAAAAGGCATAAATTCTGTTTATATTTATTTAGGATTGACACCTGAATTTATATTATAGTTGAGTCTCTAAACTCCCAAGATCTAAAATAAATTGAAGTGTTACAGATTAGGAATGCCTCCAGAACCCTAGAACTGAGAGTACAGAAATGAATCCACAAATCTATGGCCAACTGATATTTTTTTATCTAAAAAGATCTTTGAATTGAATGAAAGTTTACAGGGCAGATTATCAGTTATACATTCCATAAATTGTATTTTGTTTCATTGCAATGATTACAATCTCCTCCATGTTCCATCAGTCAACAGTATTTACCTCTATTCCTTTTTTTTTTTTAAATGTACAAATAAAAAACCAAAAATGGATATTCATTTAAATGTCCATAGAACATACTTTGCAAGCCAACCTCCTGCAAACAGGCACATAATCTTTCTCAGTCCATGGACCTAGAGTCCTCAGCTGCTCCATCACTCTATGCCATTGTTTCTGTCACTGTCTCTGCTGTCCCTACTTTTCTGATTAGGATCCTATGCTCCACTCATCCACCACTCATCTGTCAGTTTGTCATACTGTGGTGGCTTGTGAGTTGCTGTGATTCTGGAAGCTATGTCACAGGTATTTTAAATACC
>NW_006408955.1:1516782-1518019 GCF_000296735.1 Chrysochloris asiatica
CCTAGAGGGCCTCGAACCTCTGACCAGTCTTACACGGTCTGTAACACTGACCCAAGCCATGGTATTTTCAGTAACCTCATATGCATGTTAAGTTGGACAGTGAATAAGGAAGATCATAGAAGAATTGATGCATTTGAATTATGGTGTTGGAGGAGAATATTGAAAGTACCACGGACTGCCAAAAGAACCAACAAATATATGTCGGAAGAAGTACAGCTAGAGCACTCCTTGGAGACCAGAATGGCTAAACTTCACCTTTCATACTTCGGACATATTGTTAGGAGGGACAAGTTGCTGGAGAAGGATATCATGTTTGGTAAAGTGGAGGGTCTGAGAAAAAGAGGAAGACCCCCAACAAGATGGGTTGGCAAAGTGGCAGCATCGATGGGGCCAAGTGTGACAATTGTGAGGTTTGCCTAGGACCAGGCAGTGTTTTGATCTGTTGTGCATAGGGTTGCTATGAGTCGGTACCAACTCGGTGGCACCTAACAACAACAGCTCCTCTCATGCTCTTCCTTCTTGCTGGTCCTAAGGTCATTTTTTCCTGAAATGAAAGATTAACTATTCTCCCCTTTTAGTTACTCATCTTCTATATTTATACTTCTGACTATCACATTTAGTCCTGGAACAATTATACAAAATTGAATAATAAAATCCTATCCCCATCCTCCCCCATCTACTTTCACCAGAAACATCTGGAAAACAGGAGAACTTTTCAGTGGGGATTCTATCTTACACGTCTTGTTCTGAAACTAAGCACACTCATGAAAAATTGTAGGCCAGTCAGTTCGTGCCATTATAGCCCCTATTTAAAAAAAAAAATGTTTTATTGTGAATTATGTGATAGTTTACATGGGAGATCATTAGCTTTATATTCATCCTATCATACATTTGTTTCATTGCCATGGTTACAATCCCCTCCATGCATCATCAACCAACCAAAGGGTAAACCCTGCAAGCCTGCCCCCACCCCTGGTCATCAGCACACAGCCCTCTCCCTCTCTAGGTCTAAAGTCCCCAGCCACTCCATCTCTCCAAGTCATTCATTGTCTCTGCTTCCATCTGTGGTGTCACTGCTTCTCTGGGTAGGGTCCCACTCTCTACTCTTCTCCCTTGATGGTCCCAGACACCTCTGCTCCTAAACTGCAAAGTCAATCACTCCCCTCCTTTTGCTCCTTTTACGCCTTTTACGTTTCTAACCCTCACAGTCAGTCCTGATAACAATTATTCACTATTG
>NW_006408955.1:1520140-1522591 GCF_000296735.1 Chrysochloris asiatica
CTGCACTTCTTCCAAAACAGATTTATTGGTTCTTTTGGCAGTCCATGGCACTTTTAGTATTCTCCTCCAACACCCCAATTCAAAGGCATCAATTCTTCTATGATCTTCCTTATTCACCATCCAGCATTTCCTGTAAATTTTAGAGATTTATCCCTTGCCTGATATGTCATTGCAAAAATATTTTTCCCAGTCTGTGGGCTCTGTTTTTACTCTTTTGGTGAAATATTTTGATGCACATAAATTCTTAATGTTTAGTATATCCCAGTCATCTATTTTGTCTTCTATTGTTTGTGTGTCTTTTGCAATGTTATATAGTCTATATACACCAAATATTAAAACCCTTAAGTTTGTCCCCACTTTTTCATTGATGATCTTTATAGTTCTGGGATTTACATTAAGTCTTTAATCCATGTTGAGTTAGTTTTTTATATGGTGAGAGATATAGATCTTGTTCTATTCTTCTGAATATTGATATCCAATTTTGCCAGCGCCATTTGATTAAGCAATGATCTCTTTCCCATTTAATGTATTTGCCCCTTTGTAAAAGATCAGTTGACTGCATGTGATTGATTTAAATCCACTTTCTCAATGCTGCTCCTTTAATCTAGGTATATAGATGTTTGAATTGTTAGCAATACCAGGCTATATTGACCACTGTGGACATGTATTAAATTTTGAAATCAGAGAGTGAGAAGTCTCCAACCTTATTCTTCTTAAGTAGTGCTTTGCTTATCTGAGACCTCTTTCCCTTCCATAGAAAGTTCATGAATGTTTTTTCCATCACTTTAAAGAATATTGTTGAAATCTAGATGGTGATTGTTTTATATCTGTAGATTTCTTTGGGTAATATTGACATTTTCACAATGTTAAGTCTTCCTACCTATGAGCATGGTATATTCTTCCATTTTTGTTACTCTCTTTTGGTTTCTCATAATGATGTTTTATAGTTTCCTTTATAGAGATCTTTTGTTTCTCTGATTAGATTTATTCCTAAATATTTTGCTAAATGATATTGTTTTCCTGATTTCCTTTTCAGAGCTGTCATTATTAGTATAGAGAAATCCAACTGGTTGTTCTATGTTGATCTTGTACCCTGCTACATGCTGCATCTTCCAATGAATTCCAATAATTGTTTTTGCTGAGTCTTTGGGATTTTACATGTATAGGATCATATCATCTTCAAATAGAGACAGTTTTACTTCTTGTTTGGCAATTTGGATGTCTTTAATTCCCCTTTCTTGTCTTATAACTCTGGCTAAGCCTTCCAACACAATGCTGAAAAGGATTGATAATAAAAGTCATACTTGTATGGTTCCTGTTCCTAAAGGGAATGCTTTCAGTTTCTCTTCATTAAGACTGATGTTGGCCACGTTTCGGATTTTGTCAAATGCCTTTTCTGCATCAATTGATATGATCATGTGATTCTTTTCCTTTTATATATATATATATTTGGTGGATTATGTTGATTTTTTTCTAATATTCAATCATCCTTGCATCCCTGGTATGAATCCCACTTGGTCATGATGTATCATTTTCTTGATAATGTTGTTGAATTCTGTTGGCTAGGATTTGGTTGAGAATTTCTGCATCTACATTCTTGATGGATAATAATGGTCTATTATTTTCTTTTTCAGTGATTTTTGTATGAGGATTATGTTTGCATCATACAATACATTAGGAAGTTTTCCATCCTTTTCTATATTCTGGAATAATTTGAGTAGGATTAGTGTCAGGTCTCATTTAAATGTTTGGTAAAACACACCAGTGAAGCCATCTGAACCTGGACTTTTTTGTTGTTGTTTGGGTGATTTTGATTACCTCATCAATTTCTTCTTTTCTGCTATACTCTGTGAAAGTTTTGTTATAGTTGTTAGAAGCCATTGAGTCAGTACCAACTCATAAAAACTCTATGCACAACAGAAGAGACATTGCCTAGTCCTGCACTAACCTTACAATCGTTGCTATGCCTGATCCCATTGCTACTGCCACTGTACCAATCATGCATACTTGGAGTCTTACAACCTTTTTGCTTACTTTCCATTTACCAAACATTATATCTTCCCCAGGGACTTGTCCCTCCTGATAATATGTCTGAAGTATGAGAGATGAAGTCTGGTCATCTTGGCTTTCAAGGAGCACTCTGGCTATACTTCTGCCAACATAGATATGTTTGTTCTTTTGACAGTCCATGGCACTTTCAATATTCTCCTCCAATACGGTAACTCAAATGCATCAATTCTTCTACAGTCTTCCTTATTCACTGTCCAACTTTGCCTGTACATGAAATTGTTGAAAATACCATGGCTTGAGTGAGGCATACCTTAGCCCTCAAACTGACATCTTTACTCTTGAACACTTTAAAGAGATCTTGTGCAGCAGATTTGCCTACTGCAATACATTGTTTGATTTCTTTTGACTGCTGCTTCCATGAGGGATGATGGTTGATCCAAG
>NW_006408956.1:0-454 GCF_000296735.1 Chrysochloris asiatica
AAAACATGGCATCAGGATTAAAGGAAGACTCATTAACATCCTGCAATATGCAGATGATACAACCTTGATTGCTGAAAATAAAGAAGACTTAAAATATTTACTGATGAAGATCAAAGAACACAGGCCTTCGTTTGGATTGGATCTCAATGTAAAGAAAACAAAATTCTTCACCATTGGACCAATAAACAATATTCTTTTCAATGGAGAAAAATTGAAGTTGTCAAGGACTTCATTCTTCTTGGATCAACTATCAACGCTCAAGGAGGCAGCAGTCAAGAAATCAAACAACGTATTGCATTAGGCAAATCTTCTGCACAAGACCTTTTGAAAGTGCTGAAAAGCAAAGATTCACCTTGAGGACTAAGGTGCACCTGACTCAAGCCATGGTATTTTCAGTAACCTCATATGCATGCAAAGCTGGACAGTGAATAAGGAAGACTGTAGAAGAATTGAT
>NW_006408956.1:1354-3010 GCF_000296735.1 Chrysochloris asiatica
TGTTGAGCTTGAACAGACAACCTTGAGGATCAAACCGACTTTGCAGTCCAGCGCATTAATCCACAGTGCCACACCAGGACTCTGAAACACTGAGAGAGACCCTCAAACTCTTAATATGGATACACTGGCTGGTAAAGCAAGTATAGTTAAAATGCATATTTGTGTTCAGCTCAGGCCCAGAGTGCATAGTCTAATCTAACCTGGTGGAAACCTGGCGTAAAGGTTGGATCTACACAACTAGAAGGTGCCATTAAGACCCAAACTCACTGCCCTGAAGTCCATTCCAAGTCCATTGCTCCTGTAGGACAGAGTAGAACTGCTCCTTTGGGCTTCTGAGATTGTAAATCTTTACAGGAGCAGACAGCTTCATCTTTTTCCTGAGGAGCAGCTGGTGGGTTTGAACTTCTGGCCTTGTGGTTACAAGTCTAGTGCTTTAGCTTGCTGTTCCACCAGGGTTCCACAAAAGGTGTCAATAGGGGTTACTTAGTAGATATCTGAGCTTCTGGACTATTCAATAGTGAGCCAATCAGTAGCTTGGTAGGTTACAACTGAGGCACATACAGACATTAGAAGTCATCCTAGAGGTCTGGATGATGGCTGGGTCATTCACATGGATGTGGTGATATTGTTCACAGCAAAGAGAACAACCTGTGTTAGCCTCCCCACTTGGGGGGTTAACTAGATGAATCTGTCCTACTGTTTTTGAGCTAGGCCTACAATATAAAGAGTGTGGTTTGTGGGTTTAGAAGATTCTTTAGGTAACCCTTCATGGGTGATTTTATTTAATTAAGTACTGGCTCTGCTAAGACTACAGGTTAACTTAGGGCCTAGGTATTGTTCAGCTCTGAAAAGAGGGTATTTATCAATGGAAAAATCTACTTACAGCAGTTTTTTGCTGAGATGAACTATTTCTCTGTTTTCCTGCTATCCATATATAAAGTGCAATCCAATCAGATTTCTGTAGTGGAGAAACCCGCCAGGGAAGACCAGACGGACTTGAGATTGTGAGGATACTACATATCCAACAAACTGTTGGTGGTAAGTGCCATTGAGTCGTAGTGACCCTATATAGGCTTTTCAAGGAGAAGCTGGTGGGTTTGAACTGCTGACCTTGTGGTTCACAGTCCAGTGCTGATCTCACAGCTCCACACCCAGGAGTCCATCCAACAAATAAGCCTTTTATAATGGGGGGTACCAACATCTATTAGATCTAGGACTATATTTGTGGAGGCAAGACTGTAGCAAAGGCAATAAAAAGGAAAGAAAATTATGAAGAGCGTTTTCAGGCTTAGTTCAGGGTCTTGGGTCAGCCATGTGCCTTGGATGTCACGTGCTCTGGTTACAGGGCTGTTTAGTGTAGCCTTCAGTCCTCCTCCCAGTTTTCTCATCTACAGACGAGTCTTAGACTTTTTTAGTGGTGACAAATAAACCCGAAGTTTCAGTCCCTCTAATTTTGGTGCACGTAGATTGGTGAGGAGGACGTATTATATTCTTTATCAATAAGATTCTAATGTGTCTTTTAGTAGATGACTCTTTATATATTCTCCGGGGGCAATGTTTAGGCAGACTTAGGGAGGTGAGTTTCTGTTTATCAAAGGCTTCCCTAACCTGTGAAAGACACTCTTTTTTTTTTTTTAAAAAAGAATATTATAGAAA
>NW_006408956.1:3374-7102 GCF_000296735.1 Chrysochloris asiatica
CTGTCTAGTCAATTTGGATTCATGGCACCCCATTGTACAACAGAACACAACACTGGCTGGGTCTGCACCTCCTCACGTCCCTTGTTCTATTTAAGCCCATTATTAAAGTCACTGTGTCAACCCATCTCACTGAGGGGCTTCCTATTATTTTATTGAACATCTGTTTTACATAGTATGAAGTTCTTCTCCAGGAACTGATTCTTACTAATGATATGTCTAAAGTACATAAGCCCACATCTCAATATCCTAACTTCTAAGAATCATTCTGGCTGTACTTTTTTTTTTCTTATTTTCTAGTTTAGTAATACTTTTAATCTGCATTACATACCTTTTGAGGGTTTAGAGTCTTTAAGTCTTTTTTTAAAAAAATGTTTTATTATGTTACTAAGTCTTAACCATGAAGAAAAACAAACATATATTACCTGGATGCAGGGAACCATCAGTATGATGCCATGATGAATTTCCAAAGCTCTGCCTCCGCAAAGTGACCTTTTCTAGGGCATAGAGAATGAAGGAATCTCCCAGCATAACCACAACTAACAGCAGCAGTGTGTCATGTCAGCAGGTTGGACTTAGAAGCAGAGAAGGAACTGTCGTAAAGAGGAAAGCTTACAGACTGACTCGGAGGTTCTTGGGCTATGACATTCCAACCAACCATTCAGGGGTGTGCCTAGGAAATCTCTTGGCAAGAGATTTTCTGCTTTTCCTGTGCTGGCCCCAAACCCACTTTCAAATACAGTCTGTTTCTAATTCTGACAGTTCAGCCATCAGAGGTTCATGAGGTACTCAAGAAAAATAGACATCTGCATATTTAAACCAAGGCATAAAATGGAATTCAGCTCGGCCTGACTGGAATTGTTCACAGGCAAAAAGCCTTCAGATTTCAAACTCTAAAGCATTCCCTCCTCTTGGTCACAGATTGAGGGCAATCTCATTGAGGACCAAATCCGGGACTTTGCTGGGCTCCCAGATGGTGATTGTAGCAGGTTCTTTAAACTCATGGTGGGTTTTCACTAGATGTCATCTGGTTCTTCACCAGGGCTTCAAACTCCAGTGATATCCCCATCAGCCTTACTGTGGAGTTTTATTAATAAGTGCCATTGAACCAGTTCTGACTCTTAGAGACCCTGTATTGGGTTTCTGAGAAGCAGCTGGTGGGTTTGAACCATGGGCCTTGTGGTTTGCAGTCCAGTACTGATCCTACAGTGCCACATCAGGACTCCTATCTTAGAGTTGTTGTTGTTAAGTGTCATCAAGTCAGTTCCGACCCATAGCAACCCTGTACAGGGTTTCCAAGGACTATCTGTTGAGCTTGAACTGCCAATTCTGCGGTTCAAACCGACTTTGCAGTTCAGTGCATTAACCCACAGCGCCGTGTTAAATACATGTCAAATACATATCACCTTGGTGGAATCATCTCTTTCCCTTGAACATACTAACAGTGAGGTCCTACTAAGCAGAATGCCAATTAGAAAGAAATATTATTGTTTATGAAAATAACCTAACCACGTGGTGTCCTACTCCACATGTAGTGTATTTGCATCTGAAGAAATTACCTACGTAAACTTTTCACAATATTTTATCATTCTAACAGTAATGACATTATTAATCTAGCCAATAATACATATTCAGAAATACTAATGAAGTAATATGGTTGGTTGGTTGGTTGGTTATGTGCCATGGAGTCAGTTCCGACTCATAACGACCCTGTACAGGGTTTCCGAGGCTGTAAATCTTTATGGGAGCAAAAAGTCTCATCTTTCTCCTGTGGAACAGCTGGTAGTTTCGAACTGTTGACCTTGCGGTTTGCAACCCAATTTGTAACCACTACACTACCAGAGCTCTTCAATGAAATAATATATATCAAGTAAAACTTTGTGCTTAAGTTATATCACTTATGTTGTTAAGTGCCGTTGAGTTGATTCTGACCCATAGTGAACCTGTATAGTTTTCCAAGGAGCAGCTGGTGAGCTTGAACTACCAACCTTGCAGTTCAAGCAACTTTAAAGTCTGATACCATACCTGGACTCCTAGAAAATACTAATACCTAGGTTATGAAATAAGGTTGTTAAAAAGAACAATGAGAACTCAGGGATAAGGCAATGATTTTAAAATTAATTCACGAAGATAACCAATTCGGCTATAGAAACCTAAGGCATGTAATACAGTAGTAAAAAAAAATATGAAACAAGATAGCAAATATAAAATTTTTACCAGTCTAAAAACCCAAACCAGTCTAAAAACACAGAATTGTTATTGCCAAGGTAAGGCAACCTTAAAAATGATAGAGATTTGAACAAAGTCCAGTGATCTTAAAGTCCTTGGCAATAGCAATTCTGTGTTTCTTCCCACTAGGGCTTTTTCAGATCTAAGTCCCAAAGTAGCGTTTCATTTCCTTTAATCTGTGACAAATGTGTTTAAAGTTAAACAGAGCAAAGTTTGTCATAGCAGGCTTCCGTTTGTGTTCTTCTGATGTCTTCTAATATATAACATTTTGGGGTGAAATTGGGTATCTTTGGGATAAATCTCATCTATGAAAAAATGCTATCACATTTTGCAAAAACAACTGTAAAATTCAGGCATCTGAATTACCAAAGGCAGGAGAAAATTTTTAGTAAAAATTTCAGTTAAAAGTGTATGATTAACAGTCATGGTGCGGTGCTGTGGGTTAATGCGCTGGACCACAAGGTTGGTTTGAACCTGTCGCTCCTTGGAATCCCTATACAGGGTTAGAACTGACTAGCTGGCACTAACAACAACAGGGTGAATCCTACTGTGTTTAAAACATCCTAAGTGTTCTTTCCAAGAAGCCCTGGTAGAATTATGGGTTAGGGTTGGGCTGATAACTGCAAGGTCAGCAGTTTAAATCCACCTGTCACTCTGTGGGAGAAAAATGAGATTTATAGCCTTGGAAACCCAATATAGGGTCATTTTGAGTCCTAACCCACTTTACAACATACAGCCACCACTACCACCGAATGTTCTTCCCAAGGGCAAACTCCCTTTCCCTCCTAACAGTCATGAGCCACGTTCTCAGAATTAGGCAAAATTACCAAGACATATTTTGTGTGTGTATCCCTACATAGGGAGCTCTGGTAGTGTAGTGGTTACAAATCGGGGGTTGTGTACCACAAGGTCAGAAGCTCGAAACTGACAGCTGTTCCATAGGAGAAAGACGAGGCTTTCTGCTCCCATAAAGATTTACAGCCTCGGAAACCCTGTACCGGGTCGCTATGAGTCAGAACCGACTCCACAGCACATAACAACAACAACAACATCCCTACATATTATTCTCTCCTCAAATCATGAATTTCCACAGAAACTCTTTAATCACTGTAACTGTGTATAAAGACCTATTGTAAGAACTAATTTGATTTGTTGTTGTTTTAAAATGGATTCAATTGAGGTTGAATCTCTTTTGAGGATCTGGTTTCAAAATAAGGGGTGACAATTTTTCCACAACCATTAGATGTGAGTCTCATAATAACATTGCTTTGGAGACTAAATAAAGTGATTATTGATAGTGTTCCAATACTAAACATTCAATATTGATTTACTTTCGTCAGAGTCTGTTTCTCTAAACAAACTGAATTCTTCAAAAGAGCACAATGTTCAGAAAGGAACAAAAATGACTTCGTTAGCTTCTCTGGATCATACTAGAAATTAAAATGGCTGTTAGGCACCAATTTCAAGACTCAAAGTTTAAAAGGAGTGTCGTTGTTAAGTGC
>NW_006408956.1:36806-48596 GCF_000296735.1 Chrysochloris asiatica
GGATGTCATGCTGGGTAAGGTGGAGGATCAGAGAAAAAGAAGAAGACCCCCAACGAGATGGATCAGCCAGGTGGCATCATTGATGGTGTCAAGTGTGGCAGCCATAGTGAGGTTGGCCCAGGATCGGACATTGTTTCGTTCTGCTGTGCATGGGGTCGCTATGAGTCGGTTCCGACTCGATGGCGCCTGACAACAACAATGGTAGACTAATTTCATTAAGCATAATGTCTTCCAAGTTCATCTATGTTGTGAGGTATTTTTCAGATTCATTGTTCTTCTCCTTTTCATAGTATTTCACTGTGTGTATGTACCAAAGTTTATTTAGCCGTTCTTCTGTTTATGGGCATTTAGATACTCCATCTTTTTGATGTGTTTCTTGTTTTCTTTTCCTTTCTGCTATTTGCTGTCTCTTGACTGGTACATTTTATCCATTTCCCTTCAGTGTCATTATTGATAGGTATGAAGTGATTGGAGTCCTGCTGTGGTGCTGCAGGATAAGCACTGGACTACAAGGTCAGTTTGAATGGCAAGGTCAGTGATTCAGACTCACCAGCCACTCCTCAGAAACCGTATACAGGGTGGCTATGAGTCAGACCTGACTCGACAACACTTAACAACAATGAATTCATTGCTGTTATTTTTCTCTGTGTGTTTTTTTGTGGTGCTGCTGGATTCTTCATTCCACTTAATTTTCTGCACTGAGTTAATTTTGTTTGTAGATTTTCTTTTCATTGTCATTCCTGTTGAGTTAATGTTTACTAAGTGTTTGTGGTTTTCTTCTTTCTTAGTTTGATGTAAAGGTGTATTAATTTTCTTTCAGGTTATCCTGAAATGTATTAATTTTCCTCCATTTAAAACAGTGCTTTATCTTGAAATCTACTTGACTTCCTCACCATTTGGAAGTTCTGTATTTATACTCTTCCTTCATTTTCTTTTTTTCTTTGTAGTTGACTTCATCATACATTGATATTTCTGGTTCCCTATTTTCAGTCTTGAAGGGTTGTTTTATTTTGGATACTTCTGTATCTGGATTGAGTTCTGGGTGGTGTTGTCATGTATTTTAATTTCAGGTTGTTAACCTGCTGTGGTTGGTTCTCAGTTCAAAGAACAACCTTTAGTATATTATAAATTCCTTTCATTTCTGTTTATCTGGAAATGTCCCAATCTCATCATCATATTTGAGGGACAGCTTTGCTGGGTATATGAGTCTTAGTTGATTATTATTATTTTTTTTTTCCTTTCAGAGTTTTGAATATATCATTCTATTGCCTTCTGTCTTGCGTGGTTTCTGTTGAAAATTTTGAGCTTATTCTTATGGGTTCTCCTTTGTAGGTAACTTTTCATTTTTCCCAAGCTGCTGTCAGGATTCTTTCTTTGTCTTTGATTTTGGAAAGCTTGATTATGATCTTTTTGGTGATTTTCTTTTGGGATCTATTCTATTTGGGTTAAGTTCAGTTCTTGAATGGTTATCTTCTCATCATTCTTGATGTTCAGAAAGTTTTCTTTGTCAACAACTCTTAGACAACTTTCTCTGTGCATTGTGTTGCCTCTTCCTGTTCTGGAATTCTGACCATCCATAAATTAGCCTTTTCATGGTATGCCACATAACTCAGGCTTTCTCTGGGTTTTTTTCATTTTTTTCTGATTGTTCTGCTAACATAATAGTATTCAGTGATTTATCTTCAAGGTCACTAATTCAGGCTTTTCCTATGCTTTTAATCTACTCCTTTATTCCCTCACTGTATTGTCCATTTCTGAAATCTCAGTGTTAATCTTCTGGATTTCTAATTGCAGGCTTTGTATTAGTTCCAAGTTTTCATTTACTTTGTCTGGTTTTGTAGTGTTTTCCTGAATTCTTCTCAAGCTTTTTTCTGTGTTCTCCTTGCTTTCCTCAATCATCCTGTCAATCCTTTGAAGTTACTTAAATATCATTCTTTTGAATTCTTTTTCAGTTAGTTCCATTATGTTTTCTTCCTCAGAAAAATTTTCAGTCTCTACGTCTTCATAATTAGTTTGAGCCATTCTCTCTTGGATTTTTTGTGTATTAAAATGGTCTATCGTCTCTAGAACATCATGATATTGTTCTGTTTGTTTAATTGATGATAGTATAGTGATATGTCTTTAGGCTTTCACCAACTGTCTTCTGTGGGTATAGTTAGAGAATGGAAATGTGTACACTGTTCTCCATTTGCTATCGGTGCACCTTAGTTTAGGATGGGTTTGGCTGGTGTTGGCTGCTGTCTATTATTGATTAGGTGGTATAGGATCTGGTATTGGCTCTTGTCCAGTGGGTGGAGCTTCAGAGGGTATGATTGTGGCTGGCTGTATGGGCATGGTTTCTGTCTCCTGTCAGATGGGAAAGAGGAGAAATCCCTCTCTCCCTTCCCCCAAGAAAACAAAACAGAATAAAGTAACAGACAAGCAATAATGAAAAGGGGAAATAATCATGGAGGAAACATAAAAACAATTTATAATACAAGGAAATGGAAAGTGAAGACAAAAAAAGAGAAAGAATAAAAAAACAAAAACAATGGAGCATGAAAGGAAACAAACAAAAAACCACAGTGCAGTTTTTGGAACCAGAGAGGAGAAAACTTTGGGAGTCTTTTGTCAGTCCTATGAGGTGGGTGCAGGAGGGATGTGACAATGGAGTTCCTATAGGCCTAGGTGTTATCTGTGTTCAGGGCACTCAATGGGGAAGTAGTTCACGGATGCCCTTGGTGGAGGGATTGTCTGTTAGGACCGCAATGCAGTTGGGGGCAAGATGGCTGGTTTTTGCTAGATTACTGGAATCCTGGTGTGCCAATGCGCTGGACTTCAAAGTCGGTTTGAAATGTAAGGTCAGTGGTTCAAGCTTACCCACTGCTTTCCTTGGAAACCCTATACAGGGTCACTATGAGTCAGAACTGACTCAACGGCACTTCACAACAACAATGCTGGTCTGCTGGTTCTGCAGGTTTTGTAGGTCTGGAGTCAAGTCTGCCTGACTCCATCTGCTAAAGTGGTACAGTCAGCTCCTGCCTCAGCCATGCAGATTTGAACCCCTAGAGAGCAGAGTCTGTGCTGGGGGTGCAGGAGAGCTGGAGTTGGCCATGCCTCAGGTCACCAGAGAAGCATGAGGAAAAAAAAGGAATCGCACTTTTCCCATTACCTGCGTGGATCTGCTCTTTCAGGCCACCTTCTGTAACTGGAGCTGCTCACAGAAGTTCAAGATCCCATGCTGTATCTGGCTGGTCGTTCATCATCAGTCTGCCTCTCTCGCCATCTGTCCCCGCTCAGCTTCTCCTCCCAGCAGGCACTCAATCCACTTCTCTCACGTTTCCTCTGAAGTTCAGAGTTGCATGGTTTTCATCTGTGTCTGTGTCATTTGGTCTCTCATACTTTTGTTGTAGAGCAGGGGTGGGGAACCTTTTTCTGCCAAGGGCCATTTGGATATTTATAACATCATTCGAGGGCCATCCAAAATTATCAACTTCAGAATTAGCCTGCTATAGTTGGCCAAACATTTCATTAACTCACCCCTAATGGGGTGGTTGGAACTGCGGTTGCCTTGGCAAGGGCAGACCAAATAATTTCCCAGACTTCATATGGCCCAAGGACCAGACGTTTCCTTCCCCTGCTGTAGCACGTCCATGTGGTGCACCTGCCTAATCTGCCATCTTGCCGGAGATCTGTTCCATTTCATTTTTGACAACTTCCAAATTTCCTAGACATATACTTTGTATATTCCACATTCTGATTATTAACAGATGTCTGCAGCGGTTTCTCCTCATTTTGAGTTGTGCTCTTCAGCAAATGAAGGTCCAGAAAGCTTTGCTCCATTCATATGATTATGGTCAACTCTGCTTTGAGGAGTCTGCTCTTCTCCAATCATCTTTTGAGTACCTTTCAACCTGAGGGAACTCATCTTCCGGCACTGAATCAGACAATGTCCCACGGCGATTCATCGTGTTTTAAATGGCTAACCATTCAGAAGTTTTTGAATCCATAGATAAAGGGATGGTAACAACAAAGAGAAACTAGAGAGAAAATTGGACTCAGGGAGGAACAAAGATAGAATGAAGGACTTTGGTCAGCCAGAGGTGGGAGCAAAAGTAAATAGTAGATGTATTTCTAAAATATCATTTTCTAGTTGGAAGGGACTGTGGTCAGTATTTAGCTCACCAATCTATTTCTAAGTGTGGAGACCCAAACCCTAGATCTCATTACAGATGAGTGACAAGTCCCAGGTTAGGTCTCATGTCATGTGAGCCTATGGCTTTTTTGTTTATAATTACATTTTTTTCTAAATTGTGGTTAGAGTCCTGGCATGGCACTGTAGGATAAACACTGGACCACAAGGTTTGCAGTCCAAACCCACTGGCCACTCCTCAAAACCCTATACAGGATTGCTATGAGTCGGAACTGAGTCGATGGCACTTAGCAACAACAATAACAAATTGTGGTTGAGTTTAAGTAATAGAACATTTGCCATTTCTACAATCTTCACATATGCAATAGAATTACATTCATTATATTGTTCAACCATCACCAATAAAAACCTGTGGCTTTTATTCTCCTTGGTCACATGGCCAGGTCTCCTGCCCTCAACGATTAGTCTCATTACATCCATGAAATGAACTTAAATTTATCCTTCAGTGGGGACTGTCTGTGGCTGCAACACAGAGACTTTTCCAACAACGGCACCCCTGTGCGAGGGTCTGGAGCAGGGCTGGAGACGGGTTGATGTGAGGGTGGGTGGAGGTGGGGCTGGCAGGAGGGGCTCAATGTTCTCATTTCATAGCTGGGCAGAGAGAAGGGAGACAGAAGAGGCCCATAAGTGTTTGTAAGCCTTGAATTTAATTTCCTTCCAAATAATTCTCTCAAGCTGTATAAACGTTCTGCCTGAAAAAAAAATATGACTACCCCTTAAAATAAACTTTTACACCATCCCTGTGCCTGCATTTACTGCCTGCCCCAGGAATGAGCCTCAGCAGTGACTAGACCTAGACAACAAACCACCCCATTCCCTTCAAGTCACTTCTGACTTACGGTCATCCTGTGTGCATCAAAGTAGAACTTTGCTCCATAGGATTTTCAGTGGATGATTTTTGGAAAGTTGATTGCCAGGCATTTCTTCCAAGATGTATTTGGGTGCACTCAAATCTTCAACTTTTTGGTAGCAACCAAGTGTGTTAACTGTTTGTACCATTCAAGACTCCTGTGCCCAGAAGCAACTTCATGTGTTACTCTGTGGCCCTCAAAAACCACTATTTCTCAATCCCAGATCCCAGATAGGTATAACAACAACAACAAAAAGTATGAATATGGAGTAAACAGTAACAGAAAGTGGTAACTTAGCTCTGTGAATTCTAAGTCCAAGTCACACTTAAAATATGAAAAAAAGAAAAGTGAGCAGTTTCAACATTGTGGTGCCATAGGGTAAGCATTCAACTTCAAGGTCAGAGGTTCAAACTCACCATCCGCTCCTGGAAACCCTATACAGGGTCGACAGCACTTAACAGTAACAACAGTAACACAACAGGCAGCCTGTTTGGTGATTTCTTGACTGAAGTTAAATTATTAGACTGTCAAAGAAATGAGCAAAAAAATAACAACAAAAATCACCTGTGGATGTTATCCATTTATTCATGCATCATTAATTGAACTCTTTTATGTACACAGAGTCCTGGTGTGGTGCTGTGGGTTAATGCACTGGACTGCAAAGTTGGTTTGAACTGCAAGGTCGGCGGTTCAAGCTCACCAGCTGCTCCTTGGAAGCCCTGTATAGGGTAGATACAGGTTGGAACCAACTCGACAGCACTTAACAATAACAGTAACAACTATGTACAGTCTCACTGTTGCAGTTTAATTGAAAAATTGGAATTACACTGTCACATTGTTGTTGTGCCTTGCTGTAAGATAAGCACTGGACTGCAAGGTCCGTTTGAACTTCAAGGTCAGCAATTCAAATCCACCAGCTGCTACTCAGAAGCTCTATATAGGGTGGCTGTAAAACAATCTGCGATATGCAGATGATACAACCTTGCTTGCTGAAAGTGAAGAGGACTTGAAACATTGATGAAGATCAAAGAGCACAGCCTTCGGTATGGATTACATCTCAAAGTAAAGAAAACAAAAATCCTCACCATTGGACCAATAAACAACATTCTTATCAATGGAGAAAAGATTGAAGTTGTCAAGGACTTCATTCTTCTTGGATCAACTATCAACACTCACGGAAGCAGCAGTCAAGAAATCAAAGGACATATTGCATTAGGCAAATCTGCTGCACAAGACCTTTCGAAAGTGTCAAAGAGCAAAGATGTCAGCGTGAGGACTAAGGTGTGCCTGACCCAAGTCATGGTATTTTCAATTACGTCATATGCATGTGAAAACTGGACAGTGAATAAGGAAGACTGTAGAAGAATTGATGCTTTTGAATTATGGTGTTGGAGGAGAATATTGAAACTGCCATGGGCTGCCAAAAGAACCGATAGATCTGTTTTGGATGAAGTGCAGCCAGAGTGCTCCTTGGAGGCCAAGATGGCCAAACTTCGTCTCTCATACTTCAGACATATTGTCAGGAGGGACCAGTCACTGGAGAAGGGTATCATGTTTGGTAGGTGGAGGGTCAGAGAAAAAGAGGAAGACCACCAACGAGGATTGGCCAAGTGGCAGCATTGATGGACTCAAGCATGGCAACAGTAGTGAGGTTGGCTCAGGATTGGACAGTGTTTTGTTCTGCTGTGCATAAGGTCACTATGGGTGGGTACCGACTTGATGGCACCTAACAACAATGAAACAATCAGCTCAACGGCACTGATCAACAATCATTGGTGCAGTTAAGTGCCACTGAGTCGGTTCTGACTCACAGTGACCTGATGCACATTACAACGAAACACTGCCTGGTCCTGCGTCATCCTCACAATTATTGTTATGTTTGAGCCCATTATTCAGCCACTGTGTCATTGTATCTCATTTAGAGATTTCCTCTCTTCTGCTGATCCTCTTCTTTGATAAACATGATGTCATTTTCCAGGGACTGGTCTCTCCTGACAATACGTCCAAAGTACATTTACCATCCTCCCTTCTAAGAAGCATTCTGGCTGCACTTCCTCTAAGACAGATTTGTTCTTCTGGCATCCATGGTACTTTCAATATTCATCTCCAACACCATAATTCAAATGTGTTGATTCTTCTCTGGTCTTCCTTATTCATTGGCTAGCTTCCAAATGCACATGAGGGGAATGAACACATCATGGCTTGGGGTTATATACCTTAATCCTCAAACTGACATCTTGGCTCTTTAGTACTTTAGAGAGGGCTTCTGCAGCGGATTTGCCTAATACACTATGATGCTTGATTTCTTGTCTGCTGCTGCTGTGAGGATTCATTGTGGATGAAGTAAAAAGAAATCTTTAATGACTTAATTTTTGCTCTGTTTTGCATGATGTTGTTTATTGGTCCACCTGTAAGCATTTTTCTTTTCTTTTTTAACTCTTAGGCACAATCCACACTGAAGACTGTATTCTTTGATTTTCATCACTAAGTACTTCAAGTCCTCTTTGCTTCCCACAAGTAAGATTTTAAATGCATATCTTGTAGGTTTTTAATGAGGTTTCCAGCAATCTTGATGCCATGTTCTTCTTCATAAAATCGAGGTTACAATGCTGACATATACCTTTCCTGGTTTTAAACAATTCAGTATCCCCTTGTTATGTTCGAATGACTGCCTTTTGGTCTATGTACATATTCCTCATGAGCACAATTAAACTCTAGCATTCCCATTTTTCTTAATGTTACACATAATTTCTTATGAAATCCTGATGTAGTACTTTAGGCTAATGCACCAGACTGAAAGGTGGGTTTTAACCACAAGGTTGGTGGTTCAAACTCACCAGCCATTCCTCAGAAAGCTTATACAGTCTCACTATGAATCAGAGCCAACTAGACGGCACTTAATAACAACAAAAACACAATTTGTTATAATCCACATAGTCTAATGCATTTGCCTACTCAATAAAACACATGTTAACATCTTTCTGATATTCTCTGCTTTCATTCAAGATCCATTTGATGTCAGCAATGGCATCCCTGGTTCCATGTCCTCGTCTGAATCTGGCTTGAATTTCTGGCATCTCCCTGTCCATGAACTGCTGTAACTGGTTTTGAATTATCTTCAGCAAATTTTGCTTGGTATTATAACCTGGGTTTTTTATTGTTACACTTGTTTTTTTTTATTTCTTCATGATAGATGACTTTGAAGGAACCCTGGTGGCACAATGGTTAAGCACTTGGCTACTAACTAAAGAGTTAGCTGTTTGAACCCACCCAACAGCTCTTCAGGAGAAAGACTTGCTGATCCACTCCCATAAAGTTTCCATCCTGCAAAGGTCAATGGAACCATTCTACTCTGTCACATGGGGCCACCTAAATGGAACCCAACTACAACACAAGCAGATGCCTTTATGTTCTTTGTATTAGCAGTTTAACTGGCCATCCCAGTTTATCACAGTAGAAGATCAAGTGATGGTTGGAAGTCAAGAACTGGGGCCACTTTCCAAAACCTCAACCCAGTTGGACAGCCCCTCTGCATATTACAGCAGCATTTGATTTTTCACATGGAGCGTTGTCTGAAATCTTGGCTGACACGGTTAATCAGATAAGTTGTGAAGCTGTTGTAATCCAGTTGCAACTGTATGTTTAGAATAGGGCTTTTTTTCTGTTTAATTAAACCAGTGATTGTCAACTGGGGCAACTGTGCCCCCCAGGGGACATTTGGCAATGTCTGGAGATGTTTTGGATTGTCACAGCTTGACGGGGGGTGAGGGGGTGATTGATATCAGGTGGGTGGAGGCTAGCGATGCTGCCAGAGGTATTATTACAATGCACAGGGTGGTATCTACAACCAAGAATTACTCATTTTCAAGTGTCAACAGTGTCAAGGTTGAGAGATTCTGAACAAAATCTAAAATTTTGGGTCCATTTACAGATTTTCTTTCTGCCCCCCACTGCAAACTGTGGTGTGCTTTAATCTCAGAAGACAATAAACACTCCCCAGCGACTCCTATTAATCTCTCCAAAGAGACCATTCGCCATCCACCTGCCCTCGGACTGATGGTTGGGCAGGCACAGTTGCAGTCTGCGAGGGGTGGACAATGTGATCAGCCTCACTTTGAGTCGATTGCCAAGAGTGAAGTCTGGAGGAGGAGAGAATGGTGTCCAGTTGGAGAAGAGAGTGGACAGGGGTTACCATCGTTCCCCAGGGAGTAGAGACACATGGTCAGAGTCACTGTTGTCACTTAGGAGAGCTGGTGTCTCTAACCCTCAGGCTTTGGACCATAGCGTACTCTCTCTGAGTCATTCACTCATTCTTTCCAGGTGTTTGCTAAACGAATGGGAAAGGAATGCCTCCAAAAACAAACCAAACCAGTTTCCATTGAGCCAATTCCAACTCAAGACAACTCCTTGTGTATGTGTGTCACCGCAGAACTGTGTTCTAAAGGGGTTTTAATGGTGCATTTTTCAGAATACAGGTGTACCTCATTTTATTGTATTTCACAGGTGCCGCATTTTTAACAAATTAAAAGTCTGTTGCAATCTGGCATACAACAAATCTATCGGAGCCAGTTTTTCCAAGTGCATGCGCTGACTTCATGTCACTGTGTAACATTTTCGTCATTCATTCTCAGGCTACTTCAAACTTTTTAGGATAAGCACTGGACTGCAAAAGGCAGGATTAGTGGTTCACACCCACCAGTGGCTCCTCAGAAACTTTCTACACAGGGTCGCTATGTGTCAGAATAGTCTCAATGGCACTTAACAACAACAGCAACAATTTCACACTTAATAGACTACAGTATAAGGTAAACAAGGAACTCTGATAGTGTAGTGGTTACAAATCAGGCTGCTAACCTCTAGATCAGCAGTTCGAATCTCCCAGCATTCCATTGGAGAAAGATGACGCTTTCTGCACTCAGAAAGATTTACAGCCTCAGAAATCCTATGCAGGGTCGCTATGAGTCAGAACCAACTCCACGGTACACAACCACCACCATAATGTAAACACAAGTCTTATATGTACTGGGAAACACCAAAATTCATGTGACTCGTTTTATTGCAATATTTACTTGTTTGGGATGGTCTGGAACCAAACCCACAAGATCTCCAAGGTGTACCTATAGATTGCCAAGCCTTTCTTGCAGGCAACTCTGGGTAGACTCAAACTGTCAACCTTGTAATTAGTAGCCGAGCGCAGACTCCCCCAAATCTGCCAGGTATCCGTAAGAGTGTGGAGGATACACCCCACTTAGTTGATGATAACATTGAGGGACAGTGGTTCAGCAAGGAGCTGATGAAGGTGTTTGTGTGAAGTGTCTCCAGTTGTGAGGTCATGCTGCCCAAGGTCAACCTTCATAGTCCTGCTTGACAAATGGGGCAGTGTGCCATATACGACTGTGACTGGCAAAACACCTCTGTCCAAAGCTAATATAAGGCACCTGTCTGTAAGACTGCACACCGCTCTGCCTCGGACTTCACACCTATTCTCCTTCCAGATCCTCAGAGCTGAGTGGAGTGTGTTTCTTCCAAGAAACAGCTTTCTGCCCACGCAGTCCTAATCCCAGCATAGGCTGTGCGTCCTTTAGCAGACTCTGGACACCGTGAGTATTGCTATTCAATACAATTGTGTACTATAATTTATGACTTGATTTGACTTTCACTTTCATAGTTTTATTACTTAAGATCATTTTCCTGCAAAAATGTAGAAACCAGGGATAATCATAAAGAATATTGTCATAATTTAACTATAATCTGAAGACCCAGAGGTAAGAACTATTAGCACATTTGGGTGTATGTCCTACTAGAAATATTTTCAATGTGTATACTTGTGTGTGTCTGTACACACACACACATCTATATCTATATCTATGTTGTTGTTGTTAAGTGCCATCGAGTCGATTCCGACCCATAGCGACCCTGTACAGGGTTTCCGAGGGTGTAAATCTTTACGGGAGCAGAAAGCCTCATCTTTCTCCCACGGAGCTGCTGGTAGTTTCGAACCACTGACCTTAAGGTTCGCAGCCTGATTCGTAACCACTATGCTACCAGAGCTCCTTATATCTATATATATGGCCTTTAAAAATGACACAAATAATATGCAAATCTATTCTTATAAAATTAAACCTATACAGAGGGGAAAATAGTTTTCTTTGCTCATTACTTTTTTGCATTTTATAGTTCACTCCTATCAGCAGAATCCAATTTGGAAGGCATCCTATACATGCACTATGTTTATTTGTACCATTAGGTCCAGACTCTGAGTGAGATGAGGTAGTCTTTTTTTCATTTAACATTGTAGATGTGTTTTTATATTCCACCACCCATCTGTCATTTTGTTGTGCTGTGGTGGCTTGTGTGTTGCTATGGTACTGGAAGCTATGCTACTAGTATCTCAAATAATAACAAGCAAGGTCACCCATGGTAGGCAGGTTTCAGCAGAGCTTCCAGACTAAGACTAGCAAGAAAAGTCTGGCTATCAAGGTATAAAAATTAGCACATGACAACCTCATGGATCACAGCAGAACATTAACTACAGTAGAACATTTTTTTGATATAGCATAGCCACAGTATTATTATCAAAGTTATCTCTTTAAAAATTTTTATAAAGCTTTGTCTTGCACATTGAGTGATAGCTTACATGGAAGAGCATCCGTTTTGCACACATCCTTTGTATTTTGCATCAATACAATGATTTCAACCCCCTACATGCATCACAAACTACTTCTGAATCGCTAGTCACTGAAAACT
>NW_006408956.1:51568-54303 GCF_000296735.1 Chrysochloris asiatica
GCACCTGACAACAACAACCTTCATCACTTGCAATTACCTCTTTTTTTGTGTGCTCCATGTTGTTGTTGTTGTTAAGTACCGTCGAGTCGGTTCCGACCCATAGCGACCCTGTACAGGGTTTCCGAGGCTGTAAATCTTTACGAGAGCAGAACGTCTCATCTTTCTCCTGCGGAGCCGCTGGTAGTTTCAAACTGCTGGCCTTAAGGTTCGCAGCCCAATTTGTAACCACTATGCTACCGGTGCTCCATAGGCTTTAAAAAATTTTTTTTTTTATTCAGGGTTTTTTATTGTGGATTGAGTGAAAGTTTACAGGGCATATCATCAGTTTTACATTTAACAAATCATACACCTTGTTTCATTACAATGTTCATGAATTACCGGAAGGTCTAAGGCAAGATTCTAGAACATTCACCAAGCAGAGCCCCTGGCATGAATAGTATTTGTCAAGTGTTACCGAATTGGCACTTGTATTTAAAGAGTCCGCAAAATGAATGGTAATTGATATGAGACCTCCAAACTATTCAAACGTTCGAGTGAGTCACATTCTTGATGCCCCTCTTGCTTGCTGTACGATTTCCAGTCAGTGACTTAACATTCCCAGATGCACTGGCTTCACCTACACATTGCTATACGTATGTTTACATCGGACTCCTGGTCTGGTACCATAGGATCAGCACAAGGTCAGTGGTTCAAACCCACCAGCTGATGCTTGGAAACCCTGTCCAGGGTCGCTATGAGCCAGAACTGACTTGATGGCACTTACCAACAACTTGTTTACCTTGGAGTTTTGATGTGGCACTGTAGGATAAGCACTGGAACACAAGGTCAGTTTGAACCTCAAGGTCAGCAGTTCAAATCCACCATTCACTCCTCAGAAACCTTATACAGGTTTGCTGTGAGTCATAATTGACTCAACAGCACTTAACAACAACAACATGTTTACCTCATTGAGTTGTGTCTTTCCTACCTAGAGCTGCTGTAACATGAATATGGTGTGTGGATGGCTTTGAAGAACAGAACTTCATTTTCTCACAGAACAGAACTTCATTTTCTGCAGAGCCAAGGTAACAGTCATGTTAATTTCTTCCTTGTTGGTAGCACGGGGTGTTCCGTGGCATTCTTGGCTTCTTGTTCTGAAGTACCTTTGAATCAGTTCTCATTCATAGTGACCCTGTATAGGGTGTCTGAGGAGCAGCAGGTGCGTTTGAACTGCCAGCCTTGTGGTTTGCAGTCCAGTGCTGATCGTATAGCACCACACCATCCCTAAAAGGCCTCTGTCTCCCCCACGTGTCTTCTCTTTTTATAACTCAGAAGTGAACGGCACACCTATTCCAGTATGAGCTCATTGCTAACCCCAGAAAATCCTTATTTCCAAACAAGATGGCATCCACAGGTATGTGGTTGCTGTTAAGTATCCTGTAGTTCATTCTAACTTATAGTGACCCTGAGGAGCAACTGGTGGGTTAGAACTGCTAACCACAAGTTTATTCTGCAGTGCCATAACAGGACTCCTAACCACAGGTACGTTGTTGTTGTTAAGTGCCATCGAGTCTGTCCCGACCCATAGCAGTTGGTGAGCTTGAACCGTCGACCTTGCAATTCAAACAGCTTTGCAGTCTGGCGCATTAGCCCACAGTGCCGCACCAGGACTACAACCACAGGTGTAGGGAATAGGATTTCAACACATATTTTGCAGGGACACAATTCGATCAATAATAAAATGCTAGAAGAATTAATTGACAGATACAAAGTCCCTGTCACAGTGCAGGCCACACATGAAACACTGGCTAAATGATAAGATTAATAGCCGATTACTGAGCATTTCCTATTTGCCATGGCATTTACAGAGTTATCATAACTAATTCTCACCAGGGACTGCCAGAAGAGCAGACAAATCTATCTTGGAAGAAGTACAGCCAGAATGTTCCTTAGAAGCAAAAATGGTAAGATTTTTTCTCAGGTATTTTGGACATCTTCCAGGAAGAACCAGTTGGTAGAGACAGACATTATGCTTAGTAACGCAGAGTGTCAGTGAAAAAGAGGAAGACCCTCTATGAGACAGAGTGACATGAAGTCTGCAACGGGGCTCAAGCGCAATAAAGGTTGTGAGGTTGCCTTTGGCAGCATTTTGTTTTATAGGACCTAGAATTTCTGTGAAGGAGCTCTGGTAGTGTAGTGGTTACGAATCAGGCTGTGAACCACAAGGTCAGCAGTTCAAAACTACCAGCTGTTCCGCAAGAGAAAGATGAGGTTTCTGCTCCCATAAAGATTTACAGCCTCAGAAACCCTGGGCAGTGTCACTCACTATGAGTCGGAACCGACTCCATGGCACATTACAACAACAACAAAGAGTTGCTGGGGGTTGGAACTGATTTGGTGACACCTACCAACAACAACAACATGAGCCAGGTCAACGCCAGGGAGAGAAACCAGATATTCATGTTTCTAAAATTTTTCATAAATGCTTGTCCCACTTCCTTTCCCATCTTGTATCCCAGGTCGTTTCTGACCCTACAACTGTCGGGTGGCTTAAGCAGGTATACCTGTGGGTCAAATAGAAACAATCACTTGCTGTTGATAACAGTGTGACAGTTCCTCAAAAAGTTCAATGCCGAATGAACATTTTGTTGTTAGGTGCCCTTGAGTCGGTTTCGACTCTTGGTGACCTTATACACAAAAGAATGAAACCCTGCGCGGTGCACTGCACCATCCTGACATTTGTTACACTTGAGCCC
>NW_006408956.1:55088-56002 GCF_000296735.1 Chrysochloris asiatica
GAACAACTGCCTCTTGATCCATGTACAGGTTCCTTATGAGCACAATTAAGCATTCCGGAATAATCATTCTCCGCAATGTTGTCCATAGCATGCCATTATCCACACAGTCGAAAGCCTTTGCATAGTCAATAAAGTACAAGTAAATATCTTTCTGGTATTCTCTGCTTTTTCCCAAGATCCATCTGACATCAGCAATGATATGCCTTATCCCATGTCCTCGTCTGAGTCCACTGTGACCCTCTGGCAATGAATTGTTGCAGAAAAAGATACTTAATGTCGCTGAATGATACATGTAGAAATTTCTTGAGCATGTATTTTGTTACATCTATCCTCACCACCATAAAAATATACTAAAAAAAATTACCCTCTGCCCCATAATTCCATTCCTGAGTATATCTGAAGGAGTGAAAACAGGAATGTAAACAGAAGCTTCTACTCCAGTGTCCATAGCAGTCAAAATGTAGAAACAACCCAGATGTCCATCAGCAAATGCATGGATCAACAAAACGTGGCTTAGAGACACAATGGAATATTATTGTTGTGTGCTGTCAAGTCAGTATAGGGTTTCCAAGAGCAGCTGCTGTGTTTGAACTGCCACCTGTGCTTAATGGACTATTACACCATCATTAAAAGAAGTGAACTCCTGATGTAACATGGATGAACCTTGAAAACACCACATGGAGCCAAAGAAATCAATTGCTAAAGGACAAATACTCTAAGGTTTCATGAATATGACATAGACAAATGTGTAGAAGCCAAAGCTTATTAATGATTACCAGAGATGGAAGGGAGCTGGGAAGGGAAAACATCTGTTTAGGAAGCACTGGTGGTAGAATTATTTGGAGAAGGTTAATGAGATTGCTTACACAACTTCAAGAACCTAATCAATGTCACTGAATTGTACATTGTGTAGA
>NW_006408956.1:57117-57649 GCF_000296735.1 Chrysochloris asiatica
TCTGTAAAGACTTTGCATGAGGCCTATTTCACTGGCCAAGTTGTAGAACCCCTTTTAGGTATTCCAATCAGTTATAGGCTGAAGATAAGCTTACAGGTTTTCTCTAATCATGTTTCCCAAAATTCCTTTCTATCCCACTCAAGTGTCTATTTTACAATAGTAGGCAAGGGAAACTAATTTTCATAAGGCAGTCAAGGATGTTAGTATTATTTACCCTCTTCAAGCTATACCTAGATCCCTCTATCCCAGAGCCCTGTTGTTGCAAGGTTGAGTATGCATCACTATTTACCTCTGTCCCACTTAGGCCACGCAAACCTGTCTCATTGCTCCCCTACCTATCTTGCTCTTCTGCCTCCTCCCCCCTTCTTGTATTGCCCTCCCCAACACCCAAACTAAACCCCACCCCACCCCAACCCCACTGTAGTTGCCTTATATTCCATTAGTTCTTCCCTCCATTTAAGACAGTCTATTATATCCAGTAATCTACCTGACCTTCTCACCACCTGGATCTCTGTTCCTCTGTGTTTACCTT